>NW_007730736.1:143359-145025 GCF_000696425.1 Galeopterus variegatus | reverse complement strand
TGTCCTTTTTCTCTTCCAAAATCCAAACCAGAGTCTTCACATTTCATTTAGTTGTCATATCTTCTTAGTTCCCTTTAATGTATGACAGTTTCTCAGTTTTTTTTTTTTTCCTCTCTTTTATGATCTTGGCACTTTTGAAAAATATTGGTGTATTTTGCAGAATGTCCCTCAATTTGGGGTGGTCTCATGTTTTCTCATGAGTAGATTGAGGTTATGCATTTTTGGCAAGAATAACAGAAAAGTGATGTCCTTTCTCAGAGCATCAGATCATGAAGTACATCACATATCTCAGATAATACTAACCTTGATAATTTAGTTAAAGCAATGCCTGCTGAGTTTTTCTCTTTTCCTTTGTAACAGATAAATACCTTGGGGGAGGTAATTTGAGAAAAGACTAATTTCCTGTTTCTCTTCAAACTTTGAATGTTAAAATTTTTCAGACGTTTTTTCTGAATCTTGTGAAGTAATCATATGTATTTTCTTCTTTCCTAGAAAAATATGTTAAATTACATTAATTCCTTTTCACATAGTTGAGCCAGTCTTGCATTCATAGGCTTAACCCCACGTGGTGGAACTATATTATACTTTTTATATTTTGCTAAATTTTATTTGCTAATATTTTGTTAAGGAGTGTCGTGTCTATGTTCATTTCTTTATTTTTTAAAAATATTTTCCCAGGCTTCTTTTGGGTTAATTGAGCTTTTTATTTATGATTTTATGCCCACTACTCACTTATTATTTGTTCTTTGTTTAGAAATAACTTTTTGCAGTTGGCCTCTTGTTTAAAATAAACGTCTTTTTAAATCAGAGTGTTATCTTCAAATAACATTATACTGCTTCACATGTACTATAAGAACTTAAAATACATATTTTAATTCCTCCCTCCTATTCTTTGTGCTAAGAATGTCCTGTTTTACTTTTATATATGCTATAAATACATTAAATTACTAGAATTTCTGGTATGCATAGTTTCTGATCTTTTAGAAAAATGAAAAATAAGAAAAAATAAACTTTATTTTTATTTCATTTGTAGCACTCTATTTCTTTCTGTAGATTCAAGTTTTTTCTCTGGCATATCCTTCTGTTTGAAAAATTCTTTTAACCTTTCTTGTAGTATAGGTATGTGGCCAATGACTTCTCTGTTTTTGTTTGTCTAAGTGTTTATTCCTATTCATTTTTTAGTGTTTTGTATATAACTTTGTTTTAAATAAACTTTTCAATTCAGAATAGTTTCAGATTTACATACAAATTGTGAAGATAATAGAGAATTCTCAGGTACCCCAACCCTGTTACTCCTATTGTTAACATCTTACGTTAATATGGTACATTTTTCACAATTTATGAATCAATATTCATACATTATTAGCTAAAGTCCATAACATATTTAAATTTCCTTATTTTTTTTTTACCCAGTATCATTTTTCTGTGATAACATCCTATTTAGGATTCCACATTGTACATTTTGTCTCTTTCAATTTCTTAACTATTCTAGCTGAATTCCTCTGCCAGTGTTCAGCTGCATCTACTCCTGGGAAACAAGTACTCATGTCCCTATCTCCATTTATATTTTGGGGTAGTTGGTTGTCTGGTGATGTCATCTCTGTAGGTTCAAGAAAAGTTCTAATCTTTCAGTTTGCTTGGTCTTTCTCTCTCTCTCTCTTTCTTT
>NW_007730736.1:141699-142567 GCF_000696425.1 Galeopterus variegatus | reverse complement strand
GGTTCAAGAAAAGTTCTAATCTTTCAGTTTGCTTGGTCTTTCTCTCTCTCTCTCTTTCTTTTTTTCTTTCTTTCTTTCTTTCTTTCTTTCTGTATGTATGTATGTATGTATGTATGTATGTATGTATGTATGTATGAATGGGGGCTATACTCTTTCTAGTTTTCTATGTCTCCTGTCATCACCAACAAATTTTACGTTTAGGAGTTAAACTCTAGATATTTTTTTGTTCCATTGGAGTGGAGCAATTTTGAAGTAAACAATAAGCCTCATTTCTCAAATGGAACAAAAGACATAGTCCAGGGCTCTGACACTAAGTTAATCAGAATATGTTCCACTCTCAAGTGGGTCCTATTTATCACAGTAAGAGAGCTAGCTGTAGAAGATCCAAAACTACTACTCATAACACTGCTCAAAAGAGATGGACATGCTGTCACCAGAGCTCTGTGTTTATTATGTGCTTGATACTGTTCATGTGTTGTCATACTTAATCCTCATAGCAAACATATGAAGTAGGCAACAGGAAAATGAAGCTGAGAGTGACTAAAAAATTTGCCCAGAGCTGCACATCTAGCAAATAGCATGGATGAGATTTGAACTAAAGCAGCTTAACTTTAGAGCCTACGCAGTTAATCACTGAACTCGTCTATCTCCTGAGGAATGGGAGTAAACTTCAAGCAGTCACATGCTGGTGAATAAAAATAAAACCCATTATCTACTTTCTGTGTCACTTAGCCACACTTTGGGAAGGTGAACAAGGGTTAGTTTTGTCAGTTTTATAAACTCAGCAAAAGATGTCCCTTTGAAATTTTTGAAATAACTCTTTGTTCGTCTTTCTACTGGCCCACCTGAAACAATTGTTACTATTTTG
>NW_007730736.1:137753-141041 GCF_000696425.1 Galeopterus variegatus | reverse complement strand
TTTGAAATAACTCTTTGTTCGTCTTTCTACTGGCCCACCTGAAACAATTGTTACTATTTTGGTTTACATAAATAGAACATGTGTCAATCTAAAATATACCCTTAGTCAGATTCAGTTCTTAGATCTGAGTTAGGGAGTAAGCGTTTTATTGTACAGTGACTAATTTTTCACAGTTAATTACTAATGAGATCCTCAACTGTGTAGAAAAAATATTTGGGAAAAAACTTCAAAATTTTAATGAGTAAAAGTGACCAACGTTTGACCTCTTTTCATAGAGTCTTAATTGAACAATAAGTAGTTATCCTAAAATAATCATGGACTCCAATAGGAATATGGTTGAGATGATAATTGCTATATTAGGCTGATTGATTAAGGTTGTGAAAAGTTATTAGTGTGAGGGCAGAGGGTCACAAATTTACATTGTCCTTAGTTTAATTTGAATTCTGTCAATAAAAGGAAAAATAATTGTGGTACTCCTATTTTATAAAAAAAATCATTCTCTCTTCCAATTAGTGTCTTTGTCATTCTGTAAGCAATTATTCCAAAAATAAATTATTGCCAACAAGCATCACCATTTATTGAAGAGGCAGTCTTTTTCCCAATGTATGTTCTTGTTGCCTTTGTCAAAGATCAGTTGGCTATAAGTAGGTGAGTTGATTTCTAGGTTATCTATTCTGTTCCATTAGCCCAAGTGTCTAGTTTTATGCCAGTACCATGCAGTTTTGGTTACTATATGTTTTGGTTACTATAGCTTTGCAGTATAATTCACAGTCAGGTAGCATTATGCCTCTGGCTTTTTTTTTTTTTTTTTTTTTTCTTAGTAAGTTTGTCTACTGACATAAACTGCCACCAACTAACTGCAAAGAAATTTAAGGTCCAGGATTATTTTCACATAATTATTGTCCTGAACTTAATTAAAATTTGGGAAGGAAGAAATTAATACTTATTCATTGCCTATTATACACTATGAAATGTTCTAAATATCTTTATTTAGATATCTAATACAACTAATACATCTTTTATTTTACTATAATAAAATCTGACAAGACAAATACTATTATTCCCATTTTATATATAAGGAAACCAAATCCCATGAGAAGCTATGAAATCCGGCCAAGTTCACACATATTTTTAGGTGGCAGTGAACATGGTTCTATCTGCTTTAATTCACACTTATTCATTAGGAAAATCAGAGTCTAGCCAAAAGATATTCCAAAAATACTTTTCAAAATTATTGATCTAATTTTTAAAATCTGTTGATTTCTTTAAGGTATGGAGCACAATATAATACAAAATTATTCAGAAGACAAATGGGGTTAATAATTTTTTAGATGGGGAGACCAGCTGGTTAGCTCAGTTGGTTAGAGCACAGCCTTATAACACAAAGGTCATGAGTTCAGATCCCCACATCAGCCAGCCACCAAACAAACAACAAAATAATAAGTTTTCAAAAAGTCTCAGGTATCAGGGCGGTTACTGTGTTATCCCTTACTCTCTTTTGGCAAAACTATTAGCTGTGTAAATGTGTGACATTCACGACTGAAGGTGTTAATAGGAATCTTCAGAGATTTCAACCATAATTAGCAGTAATTACTCAGCAAACTATAACCAAACAAAAATGAAAATTAAAAAAAGAGCACAAGAGAAAAATAAAAATAATAAAAATACAAACCGAGATGGAAAGAAGGTAATGTTTCAAAGTCAGACAAGACCTATTTTCAAGTTCTTGCTCCAACACCCACCAGCCCTGTGACCTTGAGCAACCAGCTTAACCTCTGAACTCAGTTTTTAAGTTGTCAAAAGGAGATAATGATGTCTGCCTTATAAGGTTACTGGAACATTCAATTATGCAACAATTCCCAGCACAGCTTCAGTATCTAATGAAGACTCCATAGCTGTTAGTCTCTTCTTTTCCATAATCTTTTCCTTTTCTTGTGTTAATAATGCCTAATAATCAGCACTGTTCCTAAGGTGTCCTAGAATGCAGCCCCAGGATGGGGCTGTATTTTAAACCACATAGCCAAAAACAAACCTGGACCCAAGGGAGTGTCATCTGATGTGGTAATGGTTGAATCTGCTTACGGTGTCTTAATATAAACTAAAATAGAAAAACCTAAATCTCTTAGGATGATGACTCTCCAAGGCTTTCAAGAAGCATTATTCTCCATAGGAGGAGAGAACTGCTTTACATTCTTCCTTTTTAATGTACCTCATTACACCTTTCAAACATACACATTTCATTACACGCTTCCTTTAAAGCATCTCATTATAACTTTCAAATATGTGCATCTCATTACATCTCCTTTAAGCATCTTTACATATTCTCCATTTGTGGATTTCATTAAAGCCTTTCCCTTGTATATCTCATTACTAAACTACTTTCATGTATGTTATTATAACCTATATTTCTCATTACATTACTTAAACATGCACATCTCATTACACCTTTCTATTTATGCATCTCATTACACTCCTCAAAAATATGTATCATATTACATCTTCCTCCTTTGCATATCATTACATTTGTCCAATTATGCATCTCATTATGCCATTTCATTTATGCATTTTATTATACCTTTCCTTTTATCCATGTCATTACACTCCTTAAGCCCAAGCATCTATATAATCCTCTACTGTATGCTATTTTATACATCTTAAGGATATTATCGTCATCTTTCCACATGTAAATTTTCTGATACACTTAAAGATATGAATTTTGGTCTCAAGTGCTGATTGAATTACTGTTCTGAAATATACACATTTCATTACATATTTACCACACTTTAGAAATGCTTCTTTTACACTTAAAACTGTTTTCTTTTTCTTTTCTATTAAAATCTAGCAACAACAAGTGACTCATGCTCTCCTTGATAACGTCAAAGAATATATCTCATCACACCTTTCAAATAGCAACATCTCCTTTATTATGACTTCCTTGCTTCCTGTGCTTTAAGCGTTTAGAATTCTTTTAAAATATGTGCATCTCATTGTTGTCCCTTGGATATGCACTGCTATTTACCCTCACCAATTATGTTTCTTTTCCTACTTTAAATCATCTCTGTTTTAGATGGTTGGGGTTATAGTATCATCTGATCATTATCATCAGCCATCAGTGGAATTTCCCCTGTTGTTTTTTCTGTAGGTTATTACTTTTTCTCTATACAAATATTCTCTCTCCCTGAGGCAGTAGATGTCTTTGGAATACATTAGGAGTCAAATATAGCCAAATGGTCTGTGTGTTACTTTACATAAATTCTATTTTATTATCAGAGCATTTTTGTTGTGGTG
>NW_007730736.1:128512-137429 GCF_000696425.1 Galeopterus variegatus | reverse complement strand
AAATGGTCTGTGTGTTACTTTACATAAATTCTATTTTATTATCAGAGCATTTTTGTTGTGGTGCTATTCAAAAACATAATATTGTTCAAATTTCAATATTCACTATACTTTAATTGTGCAGTTTTTTAAAATAATGAAATAAACTGTGTTTGGACATCTATTATATGGACATTATAATCAAGGTTCTACCAACAAAAAAATTTATTGTAATCTAAATAATATAATCAAGATTATGTGAATTTGAGTGTAAATTGGGACACTTGCCAAGTGTAGTCACTTGACACCATTCATAGGATATTGACAGATACAGATCACGCACACCTGTCACCAAATGATCACTGGATTCAATCAGGTAGATTTGGTTTTAAATCACAGTTTTCCCTTATATTACATGAAAATTGGGCAATTTTTAAAAATTCTTTGAGTCATTTTATCATATCATAATTCATACATGTATATATATATATATATATAGCCCATAAATGTAGTTGAAAATACATATCTCCTATAAAGTAGAAATATTTTTTTTCTTTTAACTGACAATAACAGTTTTCATTATTTTTATTTTTAAGTGAAACATAATAATTATACATATTTGGGGGGTACAATGTGATGTTTTGATGCATGTATACATTGTGTAATGATCATATCCATCGCCTCAAACATTTGTCATTTCTCAGTGATGTGAACATTCAAAATCCTCTTTTCTAGCTATTTGGACATATACAATACATATTTGTTGACTACAGTCATCCTGTTGTGCAGTTGCACACCAGGACTTATTCTTCCTTTCTAACTGTAACTCTGTGCCACTTGACCAACCTCTCCCCAATCCTCCTTTACTCTACCCTCCCCAGTCTCTGATAACCACTGTTCACTACTTCAATGTTCACTACTTCAATGAAATCAACTTCTTTAGATTCCACATATGAGTGAGACCGTGTGGTATTTGTCTTTCTGTTTCTAGCTTATTTCACTCAACATGATGTCCTCCAGATTTATCCATATTGTCACAAATGATGATCTTGTGATTTTTGTTTTGTTTTGTTTCTGGCTGACTAGTGTTCCATTGTGTATATATGCCATGTTTTCTTAATCCATTCATCTGTTGTTGGATACTTGGATTGATTTTATATCTCAGCCACTGTGAATAGTGCAGCAATAAACATGGGAGTGCAGATATGTCTTTGACATATTGATTTCATTTCTTTTGGATATATACCCAGTAATGGAATTGCTGGATTATTTACTATTTCTATTTTAAATTTTTTGATAAACCTCCTTACTGCTTTCCATAATGGCTGGAAATTTACTAATTTAGATTTCCGTCAACAGTGTGAAAGAGTTTCTTTCATCACACATCCTCACCAAAACTTGTTATCCTTTGTCTTTTTGATAGTAGCCATTCTAACCAGAGTGAAGTGATATCTTATTGCAGTTTTAATTTGCATTTTCCTGATGATTAGTGATGATGAGTATTTTTCATGCACTGGTGGCTATTTGTATGTCTTCTTCTGAGAAACATTCATTCAGGCCTTTTGTCCATTTTTAATTGGACTATTTGGGTGTTGATGGTTTGTTTGTTTGGCTATTCAGTTGTTTGCATTTGTTACATATTCTGAATATTAACCCCTTGTCAGATGTATAGTTTGCAAATATTTTCTCCCATTCTGTAGTTTGTCTCTTTACTCTGTTGTTTCCTTTACTGTGTGTGCAAAAGTTTTTAGTTTCATGCAATACCATTTGTCTTTTGTTGCCTTTGTTTTTGAAGTCTTATCCAGAAAACCCAACATCATAAAGTGTTTCCCCTAAGTGTTCTTCTACTAGTTTCAGAGTTTTAAGTCTTATATTTAAGTCTTTAAACCATTTTCAGTTGATTTTTGTATCTGGTGAAAGACAGGGGTGTTTTAACACCTTTGTCAAAAATCAGTTGGCTGTAAAGGCATGGATTTATTTCCAGGCTCTCTATTCTGTTCCATTGCTCTGTGTGTTTATTTTGGTGCCAATGCCATGCTGTTTTAATTATTATTGCTTTGTATTATGTTTTGAGTCAGGTATATGCATATCTCAGACAAGTTGAGGGTTCAGTTCTAGACCCCTGTAATAAAGCAAATATCAAAATTAAGTAAGTCACAATTTTTTTGGTTTCCCAGTGAAACTATTCTGTATGAAACTGTAATGGTGAGTACATTAAATTATGCATTTGGCAAAACACATAGAACTGTACAACACAAAGAGGTAACCTTAATGTAAAATTGGGTTAATAATGACACATCAGTATAGGTTCATAAATAACAAATGTACCACACTAATGTAACATGTTAATAATAGGAGAAACTCTGTGTGTGTGTGTGTGTGTGTGTGTGTGTGTGTGTGTGTGTGTGGGGGTGTGTGTGTGGTGGGCAGAGGGAGGTTATGGGAACTATCTTTACTTTCTGATAAATCTCTCTGTAAAGCTAAAACAGCTGTAAAAAATAAAGTTTATTACTTAAAATAAAATTAAAATTTTAAAAAGCTTTGTTTACACTATACTGTAGTCTATTGAGTATACAATAGCAGTATGTCTAAAAAATGTATATACCTTAATTAAAAATATTTCATTGTCAAAATATGCTAAAAGGTTACCTAAGCCTTCAGCAAATGATAATTTTTTGTTTGTTTATTTGTTGGTTTGTGACCGGTAAGGGAATCGCAACCCTTGGCTTGGTGTCGCCCGCACCGCACTCAGCCAGTGAGTGCACTGGCCATCCTTATATAGGATCCGAACCCGCGGTGGTAGCACCGCTGTGCTCCCAGCGCTGCACTCTACCGAGTGAGCCATTTTTGCTGGTAAAGGGTCTTGTCTTGCTGTTGATGGCTTCTGGCTGATCATGGGGGTAGTTGCTGAAGGCTGGGGTGGTTGTGGCAATTTCTTCAAATAAAACAACAGTGAAGTTTGCTGAATTGATTGACTCTTCCTTTCAAGAAAGATTTCTTTATTTCATGATGCTATTTGATAGAATTTTATTCACAATAGAACATCGTTCAAAATTAGAGTCAATTTTCTCATACCCTGCCATTGCTTTATGAGCTAAGTTTATGTAATGTTCTAAATTCTTTTTTTTTCACTTCTGCAATGTTCATAGCATCTTTACCAGGAGTAGATTCTATCTCAAAAACCAAACCACTTTCTTTGCTTACCCAAAAGAAGCAACTCCTCATCCATTCAAGTTTTATCATGAGATTGCAGCAATTCAGACACATATTCAGGCTCCACTTCTAATTCTAGTTCTCTTGCAGTTTCCACTAGATCTGCAGTTTCTTCCTCCACAGAAGTCTTGATAATGTCGAAGTCATCCATAAGGGTCAGAATCAACTTCTTCCAAACTCCTATTAATGTTGACATTTTGGCCTCCTCCCATGAATCACAAATGTTCTTAATGGCATCTAGAATGGTAAATCCTTTCCAGAAAGTTCTCAACCTACTTTGCCTATATCCTTCAGAGGAATCACACTCTTTGGCAGTTATAACCTTATGAAATGTGTTTTTTTAAATACCGAAACTTGGAAGTTAAAATTATTCCTTGATTCATGGGTTGCAGAATGGATGTTGTATTAGCAGGCATGAAAACAACATTAATCTCCTTGTACATCTCCATCAGAGCTCTTGGGTGACCAAGGAATTGTCAATGTGCAGTAATATTTTGAAAGGAATCTTTTTTTTCTGAGAAGCAAATCTCAACAGCAGGCTTAAAATATTTAGTAAACCATGTTGTAAACAGATGTGCTGTCCTCCAGGCTTTGTTGTTCCATTTATATAGAGCACAGGCAGAATAGATTTAGAGTAATTCTTAATAGCCCTAGGATTTTTGGAATGGTAAATGAGCATTGGCTTCAATATAAAGTCACCAGCTTTATTAGCTCCTCACAAGAGAGTTAGTTTGTCCTTTAAAGACTTGAAGCCAGGCATTGACTTCTTCTCTCTAGCTATGGAAGTCCTAGATGGCATCTTCTTCCAAAAGAAGGCTGTATCATCTACATTGAAAATCTGCTGTTTAGTGCAACCACCTTCAATTCTCTTAGCTAGTCTTCTGGATAACTCGCTGCAGGTTCTACATCAGCACCTGCTGCTTCACCTTGCACTTTTCTGTTGTGTACATGGCTTCTTTTCTTATACTTAATGAAGCAACCTCTGCTAGCTTTAAATTTTTCTTCTGTAGCTTCCACACATCTCTCAGGCTTCACAAAACTGAAGAGAGTTAGGGCTTTGCTCTGGATTAAATGTTGGCCTGAGAGAATGTTGTGGCTGGTTTGATCTTTTATCCAACTAGTAAAACTTGCTCCATATCAGCAGTATTTTGCTTTCCTATTAGTCATATGTTCAGCTGGAATACCACTTTTAATTTTCCTTAAGAACTTTTCCTTTGATTCACAACCTGCTAACTGTTTGGTTCAAGAGGCCTAGCTTTAGACTTATCTCAGCTTTCGGCATGGCTTCCTCACTAAGCTTAATCATTTCTGGGTTTTGATTTAAACTGAGAGACACGTGACTCTTCCTTTCACCTGAACACTTAGAGGTCATTGAAGGGTTAATAACTGGCTTAATTTCAATATTGTTGTGTCTCAGGTAGTAGGGAGGCCCAAGGCGAAGGAGAGAGATAGAGAAAGGGTGGTTGGTGGAACAGTCTGAACACACACAAAATTATTGATTAAGGTCTCTCTCTCATAGGGGCATGGTTAGTGGCACCCCAAAATGATTACAATAGTAGCATCAAAGATCACAGACCACAGATCAGCATAATATATACAACATTAATAGAAAAGTTTGAAATATTGTTAGAATTATCAAAATAAGAAAAAGACACAGCGACATGAAGTGAGCACATGCTGTTGTAAAAATTGTGTTAAGAGACTTGCCACAAACCTTCAATTTGTAAAAATTGCAATATCTGTAAAGTGCAATAAAGTAAAGAACAATAAAATGAGGTACACCTGCACTGTGATGCTGCCCAGTTTTTTTTTGTTTCCTCAAGATTGCTTTGCCTATTTGGGATCTTTTGTGGTTCCATACAAATGTTAGGATTGTTTGTTCTATTTCTGTGAAGAATGTTATTGGTATTTTCATAGGGATTGCACTGAATCTGTAGATCACTTTGGGTAGTATGGATATTTAAATAATATTATTTTTTCCAATCCATGAACACGGTTCGTCTTTCCATTTATTTGTATCCTCTTCAATGTTTTTCATCAATGTTTTACAGTTTTCAATTTAGAGAAGTCTTTTACCTCCTTGGCTAACTTTTTTCCTAACTATCTTATTTGTTTGTAGCTATTGCAATGCGATTGTTTTCTTGATTTCCTTTTCAGATATTTCACTCAACGTATAGAAAAGCTACTGATTTTTGTGTATTGATTTTGTGTCCTGCAATTTTACTGTATTCATTTATTAGTTCTAACTTTTTTTGGTGGAGTCTTTGGGATTTTCTATATACAAGATTATGTCATCTGCGAACAGGGATAATTTGACATTCTCTTTTCTAATTTGGATGTCTTTTATTTTCTTTTACTTAATTGCTCTGGCTAGGACTTCCACTATTGTTAAATAGAAGTAGTAAAAATGGGCATCCTTGGATAATTTTTTGATGAATTCACTTTTTAAGGTGATTTGTGGCATTTTAAAGTTCTTTTTTATGCAGTCATCTTTTTTTTTTTGTTTTTAATTCACCAAGAAATTTTGAGCTCCTAATATGTGCTAGATACTGTTCCAGTTGCTGGCAATACAGCAATAAATAGACAAAATTCATATTATAATGGAAATATATTTTTATTGGGAAAAAATAGATAACGAATCAATATATACAAAGGATGAACAAAATTCCAGATAGTGAAAATATAACAATAATACTTAACAATAAAAGCTGAGGAGCTAATGGTATAGTGAGTCACACAAACAACAAAGGGTTGTTGTTATTACATCAGGACTGAAGGGGCAAGGAAAAATGATACGATGTCACAGGAACTGGGTGAGAGCTGGCCATATAGAAGATAGGCTGCCAGATAGGAGCTGTGATTACAGAGGGGTGAAGCCATTGCTGGAACCATAGAGCTGAAGAAGGAAGAAAGAAAGGGAAAATGCCGCCAAGTTCTTGCTGCCCTTCCTCTTATCTCTTGCTAGTGCCTCCCATTGTCTCAGCCAAATAGGATGACAGAGAAAACCCTGGTGATACATGCTGTTGGTGTCACCCCACCTCAAGTCCCTAAACAGAATAGAGATAGGTAGAGTCTACATGGAAAGAGAGTGCACAGAGAATAACCACACACAGAATACCTTCTCTGTCCACTCTATTTGATTTTACTATGCCTGCATCACGTCATCACTTTCTTTCATATTACTCTGTATTTTTTTTATAAAGCAAATTACTACATAAAACATAATATTATTTGCTTGTGAATTTTTTAAAAATCTCTTTCTAATACAATGTAAGCTCCCTGGGGCTAGAAACATTTGATCTTATTCCCTGCTATATCTGCATATCTGGTTATAAGTAGCTGCTTAATAGGAACAAATTGCAATTAAAGATGCAAGCCAGAAAGCACCATAGTGCAATAATTAGATTCTGAGAAAACTAGAAACTAGTCTGAGAGGCACTGTATGCTGCACCTAATGAACAAGAACCAGCACGAGACTTGTGAGATTGAAAAATGAAATCAGGACAGCAGAGGAAAGAGAAGAAATACTAAGAATCTGATTCTAACCACTGTGGTCAAAAAATAATGATAATGAGGGATTGCCAGTTAGAGAATAGCAAAACTAGGTGACAAATAAAACCAACTGCAACAACTAAGACATATTGAAGTTAGTTATACTTAAATGCTTAAGTATTTGTATCCCAATTTACATTCAAATTTGCAGAATCCTGTATATGTTATTTAGATTGCAATGGATTATGTGTTGGTAAAATCTTGGCCATATGGTCTGTGTTTGTTTCTTAAGATTGCTGTAAAAATTACAATTTTAGTTGTTTGAAACAACAGAAATTTATCTTATACTTCTGGAGGCTAGAAGTCTGAAACTAAGTTGTCAGCAGGGTCATACTTCTTCTGAAGGTTCTGTTGGAGAATCAGTACTTTCTTGCCTCCACCTAGCTTCTGGTGGCTTCTAAGAATCCTTGGTATCTCTTGGCTTGTAGTTGCATCTCGCCAATCTTTACTTCTAGTTTTAAAAGGGCTTCTTCCCTATGTGTCTCTGTGTATTCTCTCTTCGTGTAGGAATACCAATCATAGGATTTGGGGCTTACCCTAGTCCAGTATGACCCAATCTTAACATAACTAATTATATCCTATTTCCAGATAAGATCATGTTCAGAGGTTCTGGGTGCACATAATTATTGGAGGGTCACTATTCAAACAATTACATAGTCCATGTAATAAATAACCTAACATAGTTACCCTTAAAATATTTTTAGTGGAATATATTTATTTACAAAATCCCAATTGAAGAAATTTTTCACGTACTATGCCAAAAAAAAAAAAAAAAAGAATTGCCTAAATCAATGAGTTCAACCGATGTCTCTGCTCTCGCATTTTTCCTAGATCCACTGCACTAGTGCGCTGCAAGAAAGATTACTCCAATGGACAGCAAGAGATGTTGCTGCTGGCAAAGTCAAAAGAGCTTACCTGGTTTATGTGGCTCTGTTTTATCTGTCCCTAACCTAATATCCAATATCTCCTCACATATCTTTCTTCCACATTGTGTCTGTTACAGTGGTCTATTGTTCCCATTTCTTCAGTAAAACCAGTGTGTTCCCCTCTTGTCAGTCTTTGCACTCTACTAAGAAGTGCTTTCTCCACATTTTAACATGGTTGAGTCCTCCTCCCTGTTCCTGATTCCACTTACTTGTCAACATAGTAAAGAACATTCCATCAATACCTACTTATCTAATGGGTCTCCCAACACTATATTCTCTCTCTCTTATTTTTCAATACTTACTTCTTACTTACTTGAAATCCATATATTACCTGCCTCCCTCATTGTACTGCAAACTCTGCAAAGCCAATAATCTTGTTTCCCCTGTTTAGTTATTTATCACTGATTTCTCCTCATGAAGAACACTCCATGGTACTCAGTGGTAAATAGGAATTGAATGAATAAATGAAATGAGGGAATGATTTTCCCCAAATTATTTGTGTACTCAACTTGCTTATAAAAAAGAAAAATAGATTCTGTGATCATCATCTATAGGAGGATGAGATAATTATTTTCCTTTTAAAATGGACAAAGAGTGTGTACCAACAGAGACAGTGGCCTTATTTGATATGCCTTCCTATTACCAAGGAAGCATTAAACACCACAAATACTCAATTGAGTTGATACATTAGAGATGGCACTTGGTGTAGTTTTAGTCTTATTGCAATAATATAGAAGCAATTTAGCTTGAGATAATTTTGTCATTATTTTGTGCTATAAATGAAGTTCCCAAAGTGTCTGGACTATTTAGAATGTTGTAGCACTTACTACTTATATTTTAGGGAAAACAGCTTTATACAAGTTATAGATTCACTCAATAAAAAACAACACATAAAAGTTCTGACTAAATGTCTTTGTCTTAGCATATACACAATCACATGTTTAAAATGTCAAATAAGTACTTTCCTTCAGTAACTAATATTGTGTTAATTGCTGGAGTATCAAAACAGGGTAAACTAAAAGTAGAAATTATTTTGAAAATTAAAATACTTGGAACCATTATTTTATCCTTATATTTTGTTTAAGTTTATAATACAAGTCATGTAATATCAAAAACACCTAAACTTAGACTGGAAAAATCACTGTACTCTTTCAATAATTACTCTGTGTAGTATCAGACTAAATTTTAAATATTTTGAAAATAAGTCTTCTATCACCTATTTTTTTAGTTTCTATCCACAGGTAAAAAAA
>NW_007730736.1:124575-127936 GCF_000696425.1 Galeopterus variegatus | reverse complement strand
ATATTTTGAAAATAAGTCTTCTATCACCTATTTTTTTAGTTTCTATCCACAGGTAAAAAAATGCTTTTTAAATTGCCCCAAATCCTGTTCTCTTTAGTAATACCAATGTAAATAACTAGATATTACTACACTTTAAGAACAGAAGGAAACCTTTCTCACAATGGACAAATGCATTGAGAGAGATGAATGAGTTTATACACTATGAGTTGTAGGAATATACAATGACTCTTTGAAGACAGAATATAGAAGAGATCTATATATGGTTTTATACATAAAACATCATATGACACATACTCAGTAGATGCTCACTACAGATTTAAGAGAAACGTGTATACTCAAAACAAATTTATAGCACTTTATCTCTTCAAGGCACTTACCTAGGGAAAAAACCTGTAGCATAAATATCAGCTATTCCACCCTTTTTGATATCACAGGATTTGATTTGCTCCTAAGGACCCACACTATTTTTACAAATGCTATCTCCAAACTAAACCTACCCTTCTCACACACACTTCACAAACAGGGTGTGAACTTGTTTCCAAACCCAGGTGTGCTTTGCATCTGCCTATCTCTGAGTTCTTTACCACTCCAGGAATACATGAACATACACACGTGGACACACATGTGCATGCACACACATTATCACAATTCAGGCAAAGGCATTTAAAATGTTTAATAAGACCTAAATATTAAAATAAAATAAAATTGGCACATTTTGTATATTTATATAATAATGAGAAATAACAATTACCGAGCAGATACTATGTGTTTGACAGTATGAGGCAGAAAGAGTAATACATTTATGAGCCTCATTTCACAGATGGAGAAGCAGATTAAAGAACGTTACATACCTAAATTCACAGTGCTAATAAATAGAGGAAGTAAGTTTTAAATTAAGGCCGTCTTTAATCCAGGCCATGTGTTTTTAACCCTATTACATCCTTGGTGTTATTAGCTTACTCTTAATTTTAGAAATTCCTAAAATAACCTCCTAATATAAAATTTTCTAATAGAAATAATTTCCTTTGGATTAAGACACTCTTTTCTTAGGGCTAGCCCTTTTAAAATTCATGCAATTATTGAAAGTTTTAATACGTCAAACTTCTATTTATTTGTAAGCACACTAGTCATGGGAGTTGAATCCATGTTATATTCATTTTGTAATGCCTAGTAACTAACCTAACATCCGGCCCAAGATATGAGCATTCAGTGAATAAATGGTGCATGCAAAGGTCTTAAACAGCTGTCTGGTGATGTGAGGCAAATGTGAGTGAGTCTACAGGTGTGCATGTGTGTCTGAAAAACAAAGTGAATTCTGATACAAAGAGTATATAAGAAATGGAGGGAATGGGAGTATTTACCTCATAGGACTACAGAAAATGCTCATACGCTGAACATTTTTTTTAATCCAAAAATAAACGTAAGCAACACAAATAGAAAATAATCCCTGCTTTAAAATACTATATCACTATAAATTCACAGTTGACTGTGTAAATTTGCTAGCTCCATAGCTACAGGCAACTAAGTATATTCGATATTATGATAGACTTTAAAATAGTGTCTAAAGAGTTTAGGATAAATTAAAGCTATTATCAAGTTAATTTGAAAAGTGGCCCTCAAACAAAATAATACTTCATAGTTAGAAAGTATTTTTCCTATGAATTATTCATTATTTGAGCAAATATTCGAGATATATCAAAGAATAGAGTAGACTAAGATTCTACCCTCTAGTTGCTTATGTTCTCATGGGGTAGACCCACAACAGATAATAGACATAATAAATAGTTAATCATATGATATATGACACGATGATTTGTAGAATGGAAAAAGAAAACTCAGAGCAGGGTGAGAGGGTTGAGAGCACAGAAGAGAGGAGCACAAATTAAACAGTGGAGGCCTCACAAAGAAGGTGAGATTTGAGTAAAGGCTTTAAGTAGGTGAGGGAGTTCGTGAAGTGCCTGTTTGGAAAGCTTGCAAAAACTCTCATTCTAGAGGAGCAGTCTTCTAGATCCAAGGTCCTACTACAGAGGTGTGTCTGTCCCATCCAAAGAACAGCAATAGAGTGACCAACTGTCATAATTTGCCTGGAAATATCTTGGCTTAGTACTAAACATTCCAGGTATTGAGAAACCCCTCAGCTCCAGGCAAGCCAGGACAGTCGGTCAACCTAAGACTAGCAGAGAGGCCAGTGTGGCCTGAGCCAAAAAAAAAGTGGGAAAGTACAAGGTGATAAGGCCACAGTGGTAGTGGGGACATCACATTAGGATCTCTAGGCCATTGTAATTACGCTTGCTTCTATTTGCAGTAAAATGAGGAGCTTTTGGAGGGTTTTGAACAGAGAAAAATATAATCTGACGTGTTTTAAAAGGTCATTCTGTAGTGTTGCAAGAATGAAAACAGTGAGACGTGTTAGGAGGTTAATAGAATCATGCAGATGAATGATTACGGCCAATGATTGTATCGCTTTGCTAGAGCCATCATTACAGATTGAATAGTGAAACTGGGAAGGAGTGATGAGAGCAGCCAGGCACCTGTCCCCTTGGCAGGGCCAGATTCAGCACAGGCTTCGTCTGCCTGTGTGATCAAGGCTCAACCAGCATCCCCCATTAGCCGTTTTCTATGAAGAGAAGGTGCGAGGACAATCTGGGTGGAGATGAATCGTCCATGAGGTAGGGGTGGGTCAAATTGGCTCTGGGACCCTCTAGACCGGGTGAGGAAGGCCAGATTGCCTACCATACCTTTAAACGAGAGTACCCCGAACTCACTCTGTCTGTGCCTGGGACAAAGCCACATTCTGGAGGGGGAGATGTCATGGTGTCTTCTAGACACCAGAAAGGACCCAGGTGACGAAAAAAATAAAAAAATAAAAAATAACCTTTTATTTACACAAAATTGAGATCTTCTTTACTTTCTGTCGCATACATAACTCTTACAAGAAAATGCTGAAGATAGAATTAAGATAATGATAAAGATTTATTATTTGGCACAAATGACAAAACTCTACACAA
The DNA here is from genome assembly GCF_000696425.1 of Galeopterus variegatus. Taxonomy (NCBI): domain Eukaryota; kingdom Metazoa; phylum Chordata; class Mammalia; order Dermoptera; family Cynocephalidae; genus Galeopterus; species Galeopterus variegatus. The sequence goes on along the minus strand of NW_007730736.1, from coordinate 124,928 downwards.
TTTAAGTGAAAAATTTATTCCAAAAGTATTCGATTATTATATTCTTGGGTATGATAACATGCTAATGTAGTGATTCAAAAGTACGATTTTTCAGCACACATTGTATACTTGTCTCAACAAGTTCACAGAATTGCTGAAATTGTTGTGTCCTCTTCCCCTCCACCCTTTGTTTGTGTGTTTATTTATTTATTTATTTTTAGCTCCCACAGATGAGTGAAGACATGTGGCATTTCTCTTTCAGTGCCTGACCTGTTTTGCTTAATATAATTTTCTCTAAGTCCATCCATGTTGCTGCGAAAGATAGTATTTCCTTCTTTTTTATAGCAGAGTAGTATTCCATTGTGTAGATATAC
>NW_007730736.1:123045-123981 GCF_000696425.1 Galeopterus variegatus | reverse complement strand
TGCGAAAGATAGTATTTCCTTCTTTTTTATAGCAGAGTAGTATTCCATTGTGTAGATATACGAAGTTTCCTTATTCACTCATCTGATGATGGACATTTGGGCTATATCCAACTCTTGGCTATTGTAAATAGTGCTGCAATAAACATGGGAGTACAGGTATCCCTTTGGCATGATAATTTCCATTCCTCTGGGTATATACCCAGCATTGTGAAAGTGTCTATACTACCCAAAGCAATCTACAGATTCAATGCAATCCCCATCAAAATACCAGTGACATTCTTCACAGAAATGGGGGGAAAAAAACAATCTTAACATTGATATGAAATAAAAAAAGGCCCTGAGTAGCCAAAGCAATCCTGAGCAAAAAAATTGAAGCCAGAGGCACAACACTACCTGACTTCAAATTATACTACAAAGCTATAGTAACCAAAACAGCATGGTACTGGCATAAAAATAGACACTTGGACCAGTGGAGCAGAACAGAGAAACCATAAATCATCCCTCAGGCTTACAGCTACCTGATATTTGACAAAGGCAACTAAAACATACACTGAGGAAAAGACTACCTCTTCAATAAGTGGTGCTGGGAAAATTGGATATCCATGTGCAGAAGAATGAAACTAGACATGTGCCTCTCAACATATGCTAAAATCAACTCAACATGTATTAAATGCTTAAGTATAAGACCTGAAACTGTAAAATTACTAATGGAAAATATAGATGAAACCCTTTGGGGAACTAGGTCTGGGGACAGACTTTATGAACATAAGCCTGAATGCACAAGCAACATAAGAAAAATATAAACAAATGGGACTATAACAAATTAAAAACCTTCTGCACAGCAAAGAAAACAATCAGCAGAGTGAAACAACAATGTACAGAGTGAGAGAAAAATTTTGCTAACTATGCATCCAACAAGGGATTAATATCCATAAT
>NW_007730736.1:121282-123016 GCF_000696425.1 Galeopterus variegatus | reverse complement strand
AATTGCACCTCTGTTTACAATAGCCAAGTCATGGAACCAACCTAATGTCCCATCAATGGATGATTGCAGAAGGAAACTGTGGTGTATATAGACCATGAAATACTACTCTGTCATAAAAAAGAATGAAATTCTCTCATTTGCAACAACATGGGTAAGCTTGTAGAAACTTATGTTGAATGAAATAAGCAAAGCACAGAGGGATACATACCACATGTACTCACTCACAAGTAGGAGCTAAGAGAGAAAGAAGGAAGGAAAGACCACACTGGTGTGTTGGACTTGCAGAGGGAGAGAGCATACCTAGAGATATAAAGTGGAGTGGGGGGAAGGGGGATGGGGAGGGTGGTCGGGGATAATTGGGTGGGGGACAAATTGCATATAATTGCAATTTGTGGTAATGGGCACGCTGCCAGTATGAATCTGGCCATCACATCTTAGGCACAAGCGGTGACAATCAGCTTTGTATACCACGAATATTCATAACCAATAAAAAAATAAAAATAAAAAAATAAATAATAAAACAAAATAAAATGGCCATCAAAGAGAAAGTTTACGAGAATTTCCTCTCATATTTGTTTTTGTTTGTTTGTTTGTTTGTTTGTCATTTTCACCCTCTTTCCTTATCCTTGAACCTCTTCCTTAACCTCAGGATTCTTCTGCTCCTATGTGTGAATTATCTAACATATTTCTCCTAGGTTTTTATTTCTTACCAGCCTTACGTGTTAGCAAATATGACATGATTCATAAGAATTTTTATAATGCCTAAGAATTTTTATGAAAGTCAAAAAATAATAGAGATCATGGAGGCCATCAACCAGTGAAAGCTAACATCTTCGTAATAGGAGTAAAAAAAAAAAAACAGAAATTTAGCTGAGAAACTCTGACATGGAAATAGCCAAAAGAGTTCTGTTAAGATTTCACTCATCATGGTGGTCTGGATGGCAGTGTAGATGCAAAAAGCTATGTCCATGAAATGGTAACTGAAAAGGAATTTTGTGAACCACTAGAAATTTTTTATAAAAAGAATAAAGTAAAAAGGGTCTGGTTAGAACATGGTGTTATAACACCAAGGGCAATGGTTCATGTCCCCTATCAGCCAAACACCAAGAAAAAAAATAATATATATTAAAAGCATTAGTTAACTAGTTTTCAAAATTAAAGTAACTAACAAACATTGATAATTCATAGAGAATTTTAAAAGTCAACTTGAAACAATTTATCAAAAAGGAAATTAACAGGAAAATAGTTTCTGAAATTCAATTTATAGGCAGGTAAAACTAAAATGTTTGAATTGAATGTAATTAAGAGAGCATATGCTATCCAATATTGAACTCAGTAATGATAATAAGTAAGTACTTAAGTAATGATAATATGGTTAACCTAAAAAAAAAAAAANAAAAAAAAAAAAAGCAGCTTATTATTTGGCAGACAGCCACAGTAATATTGGCATATATGCAGTCTCTAAATAGTATACAGGATGAACAAATTAATTATCCTAAACTAGTTAATTGTCTCCTTTCACTCAGGGCATGAACCCATGTTTGATAACTGTTATTAATTAATTTCAGAGGGAAATGCTTATTACAGGTCTCAAGGAACCTTCCTGGAATGCACCATGCTAGGGGCAAAAAAGGAAATATTTCCTCTTAAAAAACATTCCAAAAGGGGTAAGATTTACTTGGCTTGCTACCCCCCAAAAAAGAAAAGAAAAAAAGTAAAAAGGGGCTGTCCATT
>NW_007730736.1:117748-120957 GCF_000696425.1 Galeopterus variegatus | reverse complement strand
TCAGAGGGAAATGCTTATTACAGGTCTCAAGGAACCTTCCTGGAATGCACCATGCTAGGGGGAAAAAAGGAAATATTTCCTCTTAAAAAACATTCCAAAAGGGGTAAGGTTTACTTGGCTTGCTACCCCCCAAAAAAGAAAAGAAAAAAAGTAAAAAGGGGCTGTCCATTTAGCCCAGTTGGTTAGAACATGGTGTTATAACACCAAGGTCAAGTTTCATATCCCCATACCAGCCAGCCACCAAAAAAAAAAAACCAAAAAAAAAACCTATTAAAAATAGATAAATAATCTACACTGTTTTCTTTTAACTTGGGCTATAAGAAATGCCCAAATTTGCACTATGAAAGAACTATATATTGTTAGCAATGTAGTTAATTTGAACCTAACGTGCAATTGTCTCGATATAGTACATATTGATGTTCACCAGGCCCTCTCCATTAAGGCCCTGGAAGACCCTCAGCTTAATGTGGCTAAAAGAATAACACTTTTAAAATATTAAATCTGAGTTTCTCTTTTCATTGGCCAGGTTCCCATCCTCTTCTAACTTTACACTGGCTTGTGCCAGAATGAGTATTTCCTTAGAACAGAACCCTTATTACTGATTGAAGATAATTGTAACATTTGGTATCTTCAGTATCTCAAGTGTAAAATCTTAAATTCAGACTATATGCGAGTGAATTTAAGATGGTTGCTATCCTTCAGTGGTCTCTACAAAGTACCTACTTTGAATTCCTTATTGTCAGTCTGTTCTAGGCTACTGTTCTGCCCTGTCTTCATGGTACCTCATTTGCCATCACACCATACATATTCTCTATGCCCTCTATTTCTAGTGTTTTCTAGGATGTGGTCTGGATTGTTAAAGCTGAGAAATTTTCCTTTTCGTTTTTCATTTATATTTGTGAAATGTTTGTAGAATAAATAAATTCTTCATTATTTTTTTATCTGCATGTAAGTCATCCACTGGAAGACTTATAGACTCCAGTGATTTCCTAATCAACACTTTTGCCTGCAGAGGAAAGGATTTTAATGCGCCATAATTCCATGCTTTAATATGTGGGTGTTTTGGAAAAACAAAAATAAAACAAAAGAACTATCTTTCCTCTGTGCACAGCACAACAGTCAACACAGAAGACAGACTTTTGACTTCTGAGACTATAAGTGTGGGGATTTCTTCCCACCAGTAAACAAGCAAGCAAGCAATTACTCAGTGAACACTAGCTGGGTGTCCTCCAATTCAGTTCCGTCACTATCTGTCTGGAGACAGTGTCAGATCCAGCAGTGGGGCTAAGTCCCACAGGATTGCTGCCTATTACAGATACTAGAAGCAAGCCCCAGGTTGTTTTACCTGTGCTTCTGACTGACTGGCTGTAAATTGGGATTCACACAACCCCCCTCCCTGGGTTCAATTAGTTTGCAAGAGTGGCTCACAGAACTCAGGGAAGCATGTACCTAACATTTACTGGTTTATTACGAAGGATGCTACAAAGTTTACAGATGAAGACATGCACAGGGTGAGTTACAGGGGAAAGCTTCCGTGACTTTCCTGGGCGCACCACCCTCCAGGAAACTCCATGTGTTCAGCTCTCCAGAAGCTCTCCGAACCAACTCCTTTTGGGTTTTTTATGAAAGATTTATTATGTAGGCATATATAAGGATGGACCACTGTGCCGTGACTTTCCTGGGCGCACCACCCTCCAGGAAACTCCATGTGTTCAGCTCTCCAGAAGCTCTCCGAACCAAGTCCTTTTGGGTTTTTTATGAAAGATTTATTATGTAGGCATATATAAGGATGGACCACTGTGCAGAAGTGTGATTGGATGAAAAGAATATGATCTAATAATAACAGATGGTGGGGAACCCAGCAGGACCTATTTGTTCAGATTCTCTTGACCTCTCTGTGAAGCATTCCCACCTCTCAGGTGTGGGGTGGGACCCATTCTGGAATGAAGGTCTTATGATCTACAATCAGACAAGGTAGGTCAGAGAGTTTCTTTATGGCCAAACTCAAGCAGAAAGGTGGGGAAATTAGAACAAGCCAAGAACCGTTAATGAAAACCAAAGTATACATATTATAATATCACAGTGGGCAACAACAATTTTTAGAATGTATATCTTATTTAAACTTTATTATGAAGGGAGAGTCCAAAATTAACTTGAGAAAATTATTTTGGGGGGTCAAGAGCCAAAATATTCCTGACGCTGATAAAGAATACACGATGTATTGAAGTATTTTGTGCTTGTTTTTCTTGTATGTTATTGGTAGGGCAGAAAATTGTCTTGATCTAAATAGTTTTCTAATGCCTTCACTCATTTTGCTTATTAAAATACCATGTAAACAACATCTACAGTAGATAGCAGATAATTTAACCTAAAATAGTATTTCACAAATATTTATGTAGATGAATGCATCCTTAAGATACACTAATACATTCAAATGATCATTTCTTTGCCAAATAGAAAAGATATGAAAGATGCAGAACTTTAAGGAGAATTCAAAAATTTTGGTGGCCCCAGTACACAAGAGCTTAAGTAAGGTTGATAGAACTTCACTGAACATTGAAACATGGATCTAAAAGGCAGGGATTGATATAAAACTAGAGAATGAGTATCAGAGAGATTATTTCACAGGTGGGTCAAAGGGATGTTCAAAGTCAAGGTCACTTTTAGCCTGTATTAAATTCCCTTTTTCTACCCTTGAGATCATTATTCTCTTTGTCATCTAAACTTGGAAATTGAAATGTTAATCAATTCCTCTTAAGGATATACTTAATAGGACACCAAATGCTATATGCCATTTCTATTTTTTTATTCTTATTGCTACCAAACTGAACAAAATAGGATTCTTTTAGTAGCCTCTTCAAATATTCTTCTGACTCAAGTCTCATCTCCAGCCAACTCATCATTTCTATGTCATGCAAATAGTCTTTAAATGCTCCTTTTTTTCTTAAAAAAAAACAACACATATTTAATCCTTCTAAAGTCATGAATTACTTTCCGTTTATTAATGTAAGCCTAAAATTCTCTACCTAGCTGCCAATAAGAATAATCTGATCCATGCTACCTATTTAACTATGTCTTCCTATCAGACATATCTACTCACATTAAATTATTCTCTTTTCTCTTCCACAAAAGCACTCTCCTACTTCCATGAGATTTATGCTCATTTTTATCCTTGCATGAATACACACACACACACACACACACACACA
>NW_007730736.1:111619-117311 GCF_000696425.1 Galeopterus variegatus | reverse complement strand
TTCTGACTCAAGTCTCATCTCCAGCCAACTCATCATTTCTATGTCATGCAAATAGTCTTTAAATGCTCCTTTTTTTCTTAAAAAAAAACAACACATATTTAATCCTTCTAAAGTCATGAATTACTTTCCGTTTATTAATGTAAGCCTAAAATTCTCTACCTAGCTGCCAATAAGAATAATCTGATCCATGCTACCTATTTAACTATGTCTTCCTATCAGACATATCTACTCACATTAAATTATTCTCTTTTCTCTTCCACAAAAGCACTCTCCTACTTCCATGAGATTTATGCTCATTTTTATCCTTGCATGAATACACACACACACACACACACACACACATACACCCCTATTCTTCTTACCAATTCAAAACTTTAATATACAAGTCAAAATCCAAAATTCTGTGTTTTTAATGAAGAATTTATTGACTGCTCCATTATTAACAGTCCTCACCTTTGAAAACCTGTAGCATTTTTAGCATATCATACAATTTAGTCCTCAACTGTGTATATTACTTTGTACTGATTCTTTATTATCATGTTACATTAGTATTTCCACCCAGTTTGGAGGGCCAGCTAAAGGGAATATTTAATTAATTCTCAGTTTCTAGTTACTTAGTTTATGGTGTCAGTGTGAATTTGATTGGTTAAATAGCTGTTAATCTATCTATTCATAGAGTGAATTTTAAAAATTTTCTTTCAATTACTTGAATGTCATAATAGATCTATCTAACTGATTTAATATTACATGTTGAAGATACTAAGTTGCATTTGGATTTTCATTTCTTATAAAAATAATGAATTTAATTATTGATTTTAACAAATGAAAAAGAGGGTTGTTACCATTATTCTGTTGTTTCAAAGAACCTTTTGTTGGCAACTAGGAAAGCCTGAATGAAGAATTACTAAATTACTGCATACAATGTCATATGAAGGAGGAGTCTGCAAAAAAAATGAGTGTTGATAGGCAGGGTCATATTGTGCAAATGTGTTAATGTTATCAATTCTCTCCACCATATGAACATGCTTGACTGACATTTATCTGCTCTTCTCGAATGATGCATGGCTTGTTCATTGTGTTGGGCAGAGTTAGCTGCCAGACATTGCAGCTGGGAATCAAGCTGAGGCTCTTTATCTGTCATTTACATTTCCTCCTTCAGTATGTATTATTTTTATAGAAAAATGAACACAACTATCAGTAATAAGTTTAAGGCTATGCTAAATACAACTTTTAAACCACACATTTTCCAGACATTCTATTCTAATGCCACCACCCAAAGACGGCCATCAAAATATGGAAGAGTGAAGGTGGAACCTGATTCTTACTTCACTTATTTTATTATATCTTTAAAAAGAAAAAATTAAGATTTCACGGTGTGAGTTTAATTAAAGTAAATGGAGAGTTTAAAAGATTAAAGAAGCATGTTGTTTCTTAATTGTGTTGTTGACTGAACACGTAATAATCTTTGCATCTCAGCTCATATAACACCATCAGCATTGATTGCATCTATGTCAATTCATTAAGAAAAAAAATCCTTTTTCACAGTTTATTTCGGAACTAACCTATAATCTGTGGGTGAAATCACCTGTATGCTACTCTTTAAGATTTTACTGGTCTCTGGTTGGAGCCATGTGAGAAGTAAACTGGTAAAACCAAATTTTCTCATTTAACTTGAGGTTATCCTTAGGTTACTTCAGTCTTGCTTCAAAAGGTAATTTAAAAAAAGAATTTATTTTATAATCAGGCACATGATTTATAATTTTTTGTCTAATAGTAAACTTTGTATGTTTAATGTTTGAAATGTTCTAAAATAGTAACTAAAATGTGAATTGAGACTAAGACGTTATAGAGAGGAAAAATAGAATGGCGTAGTAAAATAAACTCCTCAATATCATTAAGAACAGAACTGAAAAATAGTCAGATAGAGGCAAGCCTAGAACCTGGGTAGAATTTAATCAAGTGGAACAAATGTTCTAAGCAAGGCTAAATCCCTCCAAGCACACTAGTTTCAGAATTCACTAGAGCGCCTCTATCCTGTCTTTACTAAAGACATTTTAAAGAAAAAAACTACATCCAAATGAAATGCTCAGAAATTGCAATCAGGGTGAAACCCATTCTTGCAGCTTTGCCTAAGGGGAAGGATCATGGTGATGTATGCAGTTTCAGTGGAAAACAAAAGGTATCCTCATATGGGGGAAGGACTTGGTGAGGAACTGAAAGGAAGGTCTGAGTCTACATGCTCTGTCTACAGCGTGTTGGGCAAAAACCTGTCTGTCCTTTCTCCCCGTGCAGCGTAAAAAAACAAAATGTTCCACAAATTTACATTGGAAAGCAAAAATAAAATCATGACAGGATTATTGTAGGAGAGTCAATCTCACTAACAAAAACCCTTGAAAAAGTACCAAGTATGCCAAAATCAGATACTTATTCAACAAATGTTATTGTCTGTCTTATATCAGGCACTGTGATGACAATCTATTGGTGAGATCAACAAATAAATTGATTATTACAGTAATTACAGTACACAGTGTTGCTTGTTGATGCATGCGCGCACGCGCACGCGCGCACACACACACGGTACTGAGAGGAGCAGGGAAGGGAGTTTGGGTCAAGAAGAGTCTAAAGGGAAGATATACCTACAAGAGCTGATTCCTAAAAATAAGCAAGCATGAGTATCATTATCTCATCACTTTTTTTTATAAGGAATACCAACTCTAAATTCAACTTCCTGTCTTAAAGACTATCTTCAGATTTGCTTAAACCACTGCCCTTGTGCTAATGGATACATCATTACATTTGCAGATCTGTTTTATACCACATGATGGAAATATTGGTGAAAAAATAGTAGGGGGCATCTTGTCCTGGTTTTAGGGGTTATATTGACTTATTTATATGTTCATGAAGTTTCATGAAGACATTATAAAGAACGGGTAAGATATATAACATTATTTTTCTACTCTCCGCCATTTAATGAAAATTTATTTGAAGGACCGAATTTTGTAGATTTAAGATCACTTTGGGTTATGACTGTTCCATTTTTAAAAAATGAATTTATGTTTTCCCTAATCACATTTAAGAATCCACTAAACTAATTTTATAATCAGAGGCATTTTATAATTATTTCTGGGAAAGAATAATTTTGAGTAGTAACTTTTTCATAATATTGAAAATGCAGTCAATTTTTAGAATACAAAAGGCTCATCCACTGGGAGGATGAAGTGCTTTAGCAGTGGTACTAAAACTGTTCATTTCCCTTCTCCAACACAATGATGCTTTAAAATAAACTAAATTCTTCATCTAAGAAAGAACATATGCACAAATGAATTATTGCTTCAAAAGATACAAAGTCTTAAAACTATTTCCCAAGATGTGATTCCAAAGTGCAGCAAGAGGACTGTTCTTTTGGAATATGAATGGGAGATACAGCTCATGGTTCTGATTAAAGATCATTTTGAATTTTCTCTCTTTCAATGGAGATGAAGAAAGTACATTTTGTATGTAGTTTTGTTTTGACTCAGCCTGCCATGAAGCTGTTTAAATCAAGTCTTATACCCACATTATTCTGATTGCCAGAAACATCAAAACAGCAACAAAAGAAAGCTAACCTTGAATTTTCAGCTTGTATTTCAACCCTTGTAAACAAGTTACCATGGAGATGATACCCAAGTGAGCTACAGGCTGGACTCAAAACAGCCACTGTGTGTGGACTGACAGCATAGTATAACATGGCATCAGGGCTATCCATGATAAAACCTGCATACAACCTATGGCATTTAAAAGTTCTTCTGCAGAATGCCATGTGAAAGCTTTACATTTGCCAAAACAGCCATGGATTTGCTTCAAGAGCAGAAAACCAGGAAGGACAAATTAAAAATAACATGTTTGATATTATAACTTGGGTACTATTATAACTTGGGTAACAAGATAGTGATATTAGGTTATATACACGGAGCCTTTTTAGAAATATATTGATCTAGAGGAAATCTTGACTATAGCTTTCAATTATTTTCTTGGAGTAAATCCAAGTGAATTTCTAAGAAAACTAAGTTATATATGACAATAAAAGCAAAATAAGCCCTTTAGTTGTGGACTACCATTCCTGTCTTCCACTCTTTGTACTGTCTGCAATTGTATGGAAAACCTTAACAGAAGTCAAGAACAAACACAGATTTTATTGGGTTGGGTATCATTTTGAAAAATTACAAAATTACAAAAAACAACATTTCTGTATCCAGAAAGTACTTATACATATCTTTTCCTTCTCTAGATTTTGGTTTCTATTCTAGTCATCATGTGAAAATATATGTAAATTTTGGTTTATTAGTTTATAAAATATGTAACAATTGCATAATGTTTTGATTTGAAAAACTCAAAAGTCTACATTCTACAGAATTTGCAATCTTCATGTTTATCCTAAAACTTGCAGTTGCTGACTATCTCTTTTATTATTTTTTAACATCAAGATATATAAAAATGTATTATAAATAATTTAATTTCTATCAAAAGACAAATGGCATATTCATTCTATGGAATACAATGTGGTAATTCGAAAAACACTTAATAGTTTAATATACATTATTAGGTTCTAAAATATAATAGATGTAATTATGTATATATATATTTTATATAATTATATTACAGGAAAGTTGCAGAATAATACAGACACAATTATAAAATTCAACTAAAGTTTTTAAATTACAAAATAAAATAATGTATAGGTCCATACATATGTACATAAATGCATAAAAAATGATATAAATGAATATACACCAAACTGGCAAAATTAGTATTTATTTCTTGGTGGGGCAGAGGAAAGAGAGAATCTTAGTAGAGCTGGAGAAGAAAGGACCAGCTTGTGGGACATACTAATTTATCAAAGGGGGTCTTTGGCCTTATTTATATTCTTTTTAAAATAATTAACATTTATACAGGTATTACTTAAGCAACTCATTTTTAAATTGAAACAAATCTTTGAATGCTATTTGAAAGAACCCTAATATTTCCCATAACATTGTTGTATCATTTCATAAATTTTTATATGTTATTTGCCTTATATACATATAATATATATGTAAATATATATAGATCAATTTTTATACATGTGGTTTGGAATGATGTTGTTATATTGTGTTATGATAAAAAAGGACAATTCCAGTGCCTTGCCACTCAAAATGTTGTCCTCAGTTCTGTACAATCAGCCAAATATGGCAACTTAGAATTGTAAAATCCCTGTCCCCAACTTTAGATGGGCTGACTCAAAATCTACATTTTATTAGAAATCCCAGGTGAGTTGTAAGCATGTAAAGTTTTAGAAGGACCATTCTCTTTGGCATAAGATCAGCTGCATACACAACCCAGAATGATCATCTCCTCTTCACCTCTTGTCATGTTATTTAGTCTTGAAAGCAAAGTTAAATATTTTATTGATCACCTTGGTACATCAACATCAGGAACCTTCTGAAACACCACTTGTTCCTTCTATTTGTGGTTTTTCCACTTGAAAAGATAGATATTTTCTCATATATATATTCTTATTCTGAGATGCAACTGATTAAACCAGCCTGAATTCAGGGTTAGAGGTGTTCAGAACTTCAAAATACATCTCTGCCAACCACTGACCAGTGAATGCTTATTGGGTAGATGTGCCCCTTAGAGTACTGTGTGAGGTACTCAATAATTTATGTGAAATGTG
>NW_007730736.1:109193-110996 GCF_000696425.1 Galeopterus variegatus | reverse complement strand
AAAAAAAGGCCTTCTAAGTTTCACTCACTAGCTCCTTTCATAGGATTCATGTTGCTACTAAAATACTGCTGTCATTCCATGTTCATTCATTATCTGTTTCCTGTGTTCCTGCATACTCTCCCCTCTGTTTTAATTTTCCTATTTATTTTTCCCCTCATTATATTTCCTGCTGTCCTTTCTGTTCTCTTCTTAGTATATTTATCTTTTCTAATACAGTCATATTTAATGTAGAGGATTTTTACCAATATAGTTGTAGGTCTGTGTTTTAGTCTTTTAAAGTGGAATTTATGGAAACAGTAATATCTGCCTCAAATGACATTACAGAACAAAGAATGACACCCCAGTAATACTGGAGATGACAGCAAGAGAAGCTGGCACAAACTGAACTCCCCTAGAATACAATGAAATCAGCATATCTGAAAAGGATTAAAAATAATAAGTTTCAGGACAATTTCAAATACTGTTTCACACTTTTGAATTAAAGATAATGGAGTGAGAAATGGAATATCTACTCAAGAAGGTACCAAATTCTTCTGTTAGGCTTGCCACATTTTCTTTTGCAAAATAAGGTATATAAAGCAAGCATTTTTATAGGTTATTGGTAGCATTAATGTGAAAAGTATAAGCTTCATTGCTAACCATTTGAGATGCAAGAAAGCTCTCTGCCACAAAAATTGGATGACCATGTGGGCTGACAGCTCCCTTGTGTTATAAAATAATGCAAACAATATTTTTTCGCCCCAAACAAAATTGGTTAAAATTACATTTTCCCAAGTCATATGGAAATGCACTAATTTGTAACTTTCTAAAGCCAACACATTTATGCTTCAGAGATACATAATTTAGTAACAAACAGCAGACTGAATTTTGATCAGGTTTTAAAAATGGGTACAATAGCCTTCTCAGACTTCAAATGAGCTTAAGAAACTCTCTTGGTATTCTCCCCTTCATGAAATTGTAAGGGTAACATTCCCTTGAAGTTTTTTTTTTTTAGAAATATGCAGTGAGAAAAAGTGAAAAGGTCTTGCATATTTGTATAATACATAAAGGCACCAATGATTAAAACAGCCTTCAGACTTAATAGCAAGCACTTTACTTTAAAGGAAATCGTTCTCCAAGAAACTGGAGGGAAACTACATTATTGTGCTTTCTTTTTGGAATTGATGGCTACATTATGTAACGTAGGTAAGGGAAAGCATGATAACAAGGAGTTCTGATAGGAAAAAAAACATTAATGGATTTTTTTTCTTCATTTTTTTAAAAAAGAAAAGTATTATCTGGATCCTTAGCATTTAAAAAACAAGAAGACCACCCCGTAATGTGCTACTCTTCCAACTAACAGCAAAATATACACATAGATTTTTATAGCACAGACAACTTGGATAGAGAATTTTCTACTTTATAAGTGATTTTATAGCATATAAACATATTGACAAAGCAAGGATCAACTATGCCACAATATATTATTATTATTAACACAATTCAAACAATCTATGGGAGTAAAGGAACTACTTGGGAAGATTTTTATAAGTACCAGGCATTTGTTTTTTCTCCACTCCTTTTCCTTATAATTTCTGTTTATCTTTCATTGTGCCTAATACTGAAGGATAATAGCAAACTTTGGCATAATTCATAATTTTAATTTTTTATTTGCCAGGTTTTCTTAAGTTATGGTGATTCTTCTAGTTATTACAAGGGAACCCTATTGGTCAAAAAGAGTAAATTCATATTTTATGCACCCATATATGTTTTATTTAGTAGACTTCATAAGTCTTGGTGGTTTATTTCCTTAAGAAAAAAAAA
>NW_007730736.1:107036-108308 GCF_000696425.1 Galeopterus variegatus | reverse complement strand
TGCTGTTTCATTTAATTATTAACGGGTGAGGAATGATTGCAGGGATCCCATGTGAATTGTCTTCCATGCTTCCTCCCTGATTCTCATTTTAAACGTGTAAACCTATTTAATGACAGGATTGCAATATTAGTTAACTGTGATTTTGATTCAGTAATTGTGCAGAAAATCTTATTTGCATATCTTTTCGAAAAGCCAATTTGAAATTCTGAGGTCCTGACTGAAGTTGGCCAGACTCTCTATGGAAAAAAAATGTTCTATATATGGCACATTAGGCTTCAGAATATCTACCCATTACCCATTTGTGTAACCCACACACCAAAAATAGCATATTTTTGGAATAAACATACTTTGTAGTGGCTGCCAAAGTTAAAATTGAGAATCATTTGCCTTCAGTTGTCAGATACAAACATCACAAAATAATGTATATGTTTTTTCTATATATAGTATAGATATGAAACTGCATATCTGAAACCATTCAGAATGTGAATTATTGCATTTATTGTTGGTGATTCAGAAAGCTTTCTGATTGAGATCATTTCTTTTCAAAATAAATCTATTANATTGTTGGTGATTCAGAAAGCTTTCTGATTGAGATCATTTCTTTTCAAAATAAATCTATTAGTCAGGTTTTATTTAATTATAAGTGAAAGAACCCACCTCAAATATGGCCTAAAAAAAGAAAAAAAATTTGTGACTCACTCAAAAAACCCAAGGATAGTGCTGATTTTGGTTTTAGCTATATTCGCATCTCCAGATGTCATTAGAAATCTACCACTCTCTACTGCTAACTATTTTATATTGTTTTGTTCCCTGCCATTTTGGATTCATTCTAAGACAAGCTTCCTCCATGTTTATTAGCAACAAACTCATAGCTTGAATCTGGTAGACTACAGAACAGTTCTTTCCTGGAATTTCTGATATTGGTTCTAATCAGTCCTGAATAAACCAAATGCTAACCCATGACACTCAGAGTGGTTCTCAAAGCATGGCAGGGGCAGGGGTGGTAGAGAGGAGAGCACTTTTGGCAATGTCTGCAGACATTTTTAGTTACTACAGCTAGGAGGAAGGTTGCAACTGAAATCCAGTTGCTAGAGGCCAGGGATGCTGCTATGTTACACCTATTTTCCCTGTGTAACAGATACGAAGAAAAGAATTACATAAATACTCAAGCACTATGTATGCATTGAAGCCCAGATGTACTGCACTTCAATAATTTCTCCTTTAGGAGGAGTGAAATTGAATGTGGCAGCTGCTTCCAAAGTTAGCCTCTCC
>NW_007730736.1:106066-106472 GCF_000696425.1 Galeopterus variegatus | reverse complement strand
AGAAGCAGAGTGAACACGCCCTTCCAAAAGTAAATGCTAAATTACCATGTGTTTTATGGTCAGATGTGAGCATACATATCTGACCATCAATCAGACCCTCAAGCTTGCCTCTAGGAAAGTTGAAAGAGTGAATCTCACAGGAGAGGAAAATGCATTTAAAATTACTGCAGCCATAAAATAAACTGACATAACCCAAAGCAACAAATAATGGAGGGAAAAAAATCTTTCTGGGCTCTGTTTCTCCTTCAGCAAAGATTTTGACTTTTTGTTTTTATTTCTTATCAGTGATCCTGGGTATGTTTAAAATGACATAAAATACATTCATTATGCCCCCAGATGCTAACTGCTGCAGCCTTACTTGTACATTCCCCAAGAAAATGCAGACTTCTGGAATAGAGAGCAGATG
>NW_007730736.1:103583-105362 GCF_000696425.1 Galeopterus variegatus | reverse complement strand
AAAAAAAACCTAAAGAGAATTGTTAGCAAATATACCATAAGATTTTGAGTGGGTGTAAAAATGAGACAAGAGAATAATTTTCAGTGTCTACTGAACATATTTGCTTTTGAGGTACAAAATTTACACAGACTCTGTTACTCAATGCACAAAAATTTTTATAAGTACACAATTTTTATTATATAGGGAAAAAGTGTTAGATTAAAGCAAACTATAAGGTGCGGGTGCAACACTGAGGGCTGCGATCCCGTTGCCGGTCCCGGTCCGGTACGGGCACGACACTGAGGGTTGCGATCCGTTGCCGGACACAAAAAAAGACAAAAAGGAAAAAAAAAAAAAAAAGCAAACTATAAATTGGCAAATTATAGCTTAATTTATTTAGAGGAGATATGTTCCCTCAAACCAATGTAGAGATACATCGCCAATTTTTTTGACCATTTTTTTGTAATTATACTATTATTAATCATATGGGGGCCTAACAGAAATAGAATTGGCAATAAACTTGTAGAAGAAATTGTTCAGATTTTCTTTACCACTAGGAAGCTCTGTAAGGAGCTGGCTTTGTAGAGTCATATAACTGCTGAATTGGCTTTAGTTGTTGTTCTCACAGAATAGAAGACTTTTATTAAAGAAACACCCAAACCTCCAGGTTTTAGTCTTAGTCACAACATCCCTATAAACCAGATAGAGATGTAGTACTAATTAAAGTAATTATAACAACTACAAAAATAATATCAGTACAACAGCTAATAACTGTGAGTTTTTTTATGTGCCAATCATCACCTTAAGCGTAGTATAATGGCTATTTTATTTAATCTCACAGCAACATATAAGGCTGATACCATCAACATCCCATTCTATAGATGAGAAAGGTAAGGCACAAAGAGGTTAACTAATTCCCCCATTTTCTCAGAACTTCCTTCCAGTCTCTCTCTGCCCCCATGTCAGGTTTGAACTGGAACATTGCTTAACTTCCACAGCATGTGGGAT
The DNA here is from genome assembly GCF_000696425.1 of Galeopterus variegatus. Classification (NCBI taxonomy): domain Eukaryota; kingdom Metazoa; phylum Chordata; class Mammalia; order Dermoptera; family Cynocephalidae; genus Galeopterus; species Galeopterus variegatus. The sequence continues at coordinate 104,375 of NW_007730736.1, read as the reverse complement.
ATCACGTGGCAAAAAAAAAAAAGGAAAAAATACCAGAGATTTATTTTTTATTTTACATTGCTTCAGATCCCCAACTAGAAAAGAAATGGAAACTGAATAAATGTAACTCTTTTTAAAAGTTTAGAAACTTCCAACAACTCCTTTCCCATTTTGTCCTAACTCGAATTCAATATTTCAGATTTGAAATTAAAATCATCTTTTTACATAAGTGGCCACAAGTTTTCTGAAACCTGGTACTATTAGTGGAAATAAAAGCTATGCATTTAGGGTTGCCAGATATAATACAGAGCATCAAGTTAAATTTGAATTTCAGAGAAATGATGAAAAAAGTTTAATATAAGTATGCCCTATGCAATATTTTGAACATTATTTATACTATAAAATTATTTTCTGTTTATCTGAAATTCAAATTTAACTAGCCATTCAGTAATTTGATTGCTATTTAATTGTATTTTAAATGCTAACTCTGACAACATTATTTAATAGCAGTACAAATATCTTTTTCGGAGATGTAAATTTTCACTATCATTAATATATTCAAGCTGACATTAAACATGCATTTCTTTACATTAAAATTCTAGAACTGCATTATTTAAATACAATAGATAATAGCCTTACCCCATCTAATACATGAACCCTTCATCACCACCCTTGATAATTCTTCCTTCCAAACTGCCTGTCTTTCTTCCTTTCTTTCCTCTTAAGTTTACTACTTTCTTATCTTCTTCACAATAAAATTTTGCACTTTATCTAAGTATAAGTTTATTTAGGGATTAAACATTCCCAGTTTTC
>NW_007730736.1:99581-103482 GCF_000696425.1 Galeopterus variegatus | reverse complement strand
CTTCCAACAACTCCTTTCCCATTTTGTCCTAACTCGAATTCAATATTTCAGATTTGAAATTAAAATCATCTTTTTACATAAGTGGCCACAAGTTTTCTGAAACCTGGTACTATTAGTGGAAATAAAAGCTATGCATTTAGGGTTGCCAGATATAATACAGAGCATCAAGTTAAATTTGAATTTCAGAGAAATGATGAAAAAAGTTTAATATAAGTATGCCCTATGCAATATTTTGAACATTATTTATACTATAAAATTATTTTCTGTTTATCTGAAATTCAAATTTAACTAGCCATTCAGTAATTTGATTGCTATTTAATTGTATTTTAAATGCTAACTCTGACAACATTATTTAATAGCAGTACAAATATCTTTGTCGGAGATGTAAATTTTCACTATCATTAATATATTCAAGCTGACATTAAACATGCATTTCTTTACATTAAAATTCTAGAACTGCATTATTTAAATACAATAGATAATAGCCTTACCCCATCTAATACATGAACCCTTCATCACCACCCTTGATAATTCTTCCTTCCAAACTGCCTGTCTTTCTTCCTTTCTTTCCTCTTAAGTTTACTACTTTCTTATCTTCTTCACAATAAAATTTTGCACTTTATCTAAGTATAAGTTTATTTAGGGATTAAACATTCCCAGTTTTCTCCCAAAATAAAAATATTTAATATTTTCATGACACCTCTCAAAATTCCTCAGCTTTTCCAGGTATTACACAATATTAAAATTTTCAGTAATCTTTCCCTCATTTTTTTGTATCGTGATAAGAACACTTAACATAAGGTCTACCCTCTTAACAAATTTTTAAGTGCACAGTACAGTAGTGTTAACTATAGGCTCAATGTTGTACAGCAAATCTCTGGATCTTATTCATCTTATATAACAAACACTTTATGGCCATTGTACAGCAAACCTGCATTCCCTCCTCTCCGCAGCCCCTTGTAATGACCAATCTACTCTCTGTTTTTATGAATTTTACTATTTTACAAACCTTATATAAGTGGAATAATGCAATATATTAGTCCTTTTATGGCTGATGTATTTTACATAGCATAATGTCCTCTGGGTTCATCTGTGTTGTTGCATATGACAGGATTTTCTTTCTTTTTTTTTTCATTTTTTAAAGCTGAATAATAATTAACTGTGTGCATGTACCACATTTTCTTTATCCATTCATCCGTGGATAGATTTTCAGGTTGTTTTCCATATTTTGGCCATTCTGAATATTGCTGCAATCAATGAATACAGCAGAACATTAAGAAGACTTGGCTTTCTGTGTTTTCCTTTTAGTACACAGTTGGGAAGTCTGATTGATGAGCATGAAGAGTCATTGCTTTTACCCTAGAAGAATGCCTCTAATATCAACATTTTACAGATAAACAAGCTTTCTTTTTTTTCTTCTTCCTTAAAGCAGAGCATCAAAGATAAATGGGTAGACATAATCTGCTGCTGATACCTATGATCAACCACTATTCTGTTTTCCAAAAAGTAACACTGAGTTCTCAATACATTGCCTGGAGCTACTACTATTCAGGGGTCCATACCCCAGATGATGTCCTATTTTGTCCTTAATGGGAAGAAGCTTTCAGCAAGTACCACTTATCAGTGTATTATATTGAGGATCATTATTATGATGGAATTTCAAGGATAAGTTAATAGGGGATAAGAACCTGTAAACTGAAAAAAACCACTAATTATAATGAACTGATTATGTTCTCACAAACTTGTGCAGTGGAGTGTTAGAATGCTTTTGGCTGCAAGTAAAAGAAAATCCATATTCACTGGGCAATGAGAAAATGTGTATATAGTAAGAAATTGGGAATTGATTAATTCCATAGCTCCACCACATGACCAATACCTTTTGTTTTTCCTCTCCCATATTCAAATTTCAGCTTTTTTAGTTTTGATTCCATATTAGCAATCTTTCTGTTTGTAAGGTGGCTATTACAGTTTCAGGCATCACTTACAAGATATTTCAAAAAGTTCATGGAAAAATAGGATTAAAAGATAAGATGAATGGTACAGATGCAACAGTATCCAGTAGAAAAAGAGGAATAGCTCTTATTTTTAATATCATCTTTTATTTATTTTTAATTGATGAGTAAAAATTATATATATATATATATTTATTGTGTACTACATGAGGTTTTGATCTATGTATACTTGTGAATGGCTAATTCAGACTATTTAACATATGCATTACCTCACATATTTCTGTGTGCATGTGATGAGGACACTTAAAATCTACTTTCTTAGCAATTTTTAAAATATAAAATATATTATTTCTCTTTCTTTTTACAAGTGGGAATATGTTTCTCAGAAGTGTCCCAGCAAACACCATTTCTCTGTTATTGGTCATACATGTTTATTGTCCTTGTTTAAATCACAGATTTAAGAGGAATGGACTATGATGTCTGGTTTAGATCAACAAGGACATGAAGGTAACCATATGTGTGTGGACCACTTGAGGACAGTTACCTGGACAAATTAAATCACTAACATTACTATAGGTGGTGCTTGAGAATAAAGAGAAAGTTGTCACTTTTACAGAAAAACTACTGAATGGTGAAACTATCTCCATAATTGCTTGGTCTTCATATTGTTTACTTTTAGAACACAGAAGGAAAACTTCCTGTGGCTTAACTGCAAACTAAGTGAAATTTCTGAAAGAAAATGAGCCAAAATGCAGGGTACCATTCAGGCTTTATTAAAGGAGGAAAAACCTGCAAGACTGTGCTCAAAATGGTGGGGCAGGAAGGTAGGAGGAGTACGTATGCTTATAAAGGTTGGTGGGCATGAAATATGCAAGAGAGGAGGGATAGGGAGTGCTGGTGTGTGGGACCAGCTCGACTATTGGTGCAGGTGTGGTGGGTAGGGGTGATGTAGTCAAGATGGGAGGTACCTCTAGGCAGGAGGGGAAGGGTCCTTTGTCTGGGAAACCATGAGGTAGAGGTTTTTCTTTGTTTGAAGAAACCATGATGTAGGGTAAAAGACTGGCAGCCATTTTGTACTCAATATAGCACCAGTCACATCCATGATGACATCAGTCATATCCAAGGTGATGTGACTGCATCCAAGATGGCACCAGTCACATCCGTGATGACGTCAGTGATGTGACCACATCCAAGATGGCCCTAGCCACGTCCAAGTTCTATCATTCCTGCCTTTTAAGTGTAGAAAATGGCGTGAAGGTCTCATTCTTCTAAAGCTACTTCCTGCTGAGAGTGGGTGAGTAGGAAAAATCTGGCCACACAAAGATGCCATCATCCTGTCATAGGGTGAGATCTTCTAAAGGGATAGGTTGATATTTACGTTCCATGAACAGTTCTTCTACCTTTTGGTTGGCAAAAGCCTGCATATGATCCTGCAAAAGATTGGAAAAAACACCAGAAAAGACAGGGACCAAACAGCGGGAGAAGTCCCAGCATGGTAAGGGGTTCCAGTAGGAGCATCAGCCAAGGGGTCCATTTCCATAGCTCATTCCACACTTCCCAAGAATCAGTGGCACCCTGTCTCCTTTTTGCCATTTGGTCATGGAGTTGTTGGGCCATATTTCTAATGATGCCAGATTTATTGGTATAAAAGCAGCATTTTCCTAAGAATAGAAAGAGACCTCCCTTCTCTGCTGTTAACAGGTCTAATCCTCGCCTGTTCTGTAAGACAACTTCTGCTAGGGAATCTAATTGGTCTTGGAGGGCTATCATAGTTTGGGCTACCTGTTCAGTTCCATCAGCTAGCTCTTGGGTTACTTTATGATCGTAAGTTGTTGAGGTAGCTATGCCTCCCACTCCTATTCCCACTCCTGCTGCTATGCCGAGCCCAAGGAGCAGGGGAATAACCTGAATAGCTCATTTCACCTGAGTATGAGCCACCAGAGGGATTT
>NW_007730736.1:97442-98805 GCF_000696425.1 Galeopterus variegatus | reverse complement strand
TCTAAAATTTGGTTGCCAGGGACAATGTTAATTTGGGCTGTTAAAATTGCTAAGGCACAAGATCCTATCCAGTTCCGTGGAAGGCAATGGTATGAAAATGGCCCACAAACAAAGTAGGCCCCCTTCCAGGAGCTACAGGTGATGTTTGTGTTGTCCCTTGGAATGGTTCGGTTGCAATCTTTTACTGTGAAATTACCCACTTCTATATTTCCAGTAAGATTTGTTAGATAATACCCTGCTGGCTAAGTTAAAGTGATGTGGGTGACCACCACCCCCAAGAGGACTGAGGTATGATTGTCTGTAGTCCAATTAGACAGATTGAAATTTGACAGGGGTGTAGCCTGGTATTGAGGAAGGGTTGATCATAGACAGAGCCAGCCTGCTAATGAGGGGAATGTATAACTAAGCAAATGGTGGGTGGCATTGAGGAGCTGTATAACTTTGGGGTCTATTTGGGATGGACGTCGGGGTCAAGGGAGCTGGGGAGGACATTGGCTTGGCTGAGTGGGATTAAGACTTTCAATGACTTGTTTAATTTGTTTTTGATGTGTTTCATCCTGGAGCCCTCCCCCATTGCTATAATGTAGGTGTGTAGTTTTAAAGAAGCACACATATTTGCCTCTTGGAGGGCACTGGGCTCCAGCAGAATCCCCCTTGAAAAGAACCATCCAGTAGTTTATTTTCTCGTGGGAACATGATATGACCTATCACAGCAGGGGGCTGGAAGATGGGTAATAGCTGTGAAACTAGTTTGAACAGTCCTATGCCCAAGTCTAGCCAGTACCTGTGTGCCAATTGTCCATCCCGACCCAAAGATTCTGACCTGGAAAATGCACTTTGTACATGGTGAAGCAGATACTTGTGTTAATAGAGAGAGCTGCATAAACAGAACGAGGAAAAATATGAGGGCGGGGGGGCTGAGAGAACACAAAATAGAAAAAAAGGAGTACAGGGCAGATTTGTAGGGGGTGTAATCGCAGAGGACACCCTGCCAGGCTAGCTCAGTCACCCACTCAAGGGTGTTATCCACGTCAAAGGAGGCAGGCTGAAATCGGTCTCAGATTAGATCTTGAATAAACAATGTGAAGCAGGCCTGTAAGAGTGAAAGGATAACGGCCAGAGGAAATATCATCTCTTTTCGGATTGGGGCAGTTAATTTAAAAGGTACATTGACTCAGTTAGATTGTTAAGAAACATCCTATGGACAGGAGGTTTAGGAGTGTCAGGAGAATTTTTTCTATGATGCTGCAGTCTCTTGGGGTGGCGGACGCTGATCCTATAGCCAGTGTTAGGACAGGTAACAAAATAAAGGTTAGAGACACAGGGTGGCATATACTTATCAAGTCCCGTGATGGCAAACTCA
>NW_007730736.1:94951-96174 GCF_000696425.1 Galeopterus variegatus | reverse complement strand
GTCCTCATATAAGGGGCTACATAGGAGAAGGTCATCTACATATTGTAGTATAGTGCTAGAGATGGGGGGATTTTCAGATAAGTCTTGAGCTAAGGCTTGGCTAAAGAAGTGGGGGCTATCCTGAAACCCTTGGGGCAGGACCATCCAGATGAGTTGTTGGGCTCAATGTGTATTGGGATCAGTCCATGTGAAGGCGAACAAGTCCTGGCAGGAGGGATGAAGGGGAATAGAAAAGAAAGCATCTTTGAGGTCAAGATCTGAAAAGAAATGAGTCATAGTAGGAATGGTGGATAGGAGGGAGGGTATAGGGATTGGGAAGGACAGGGATTATGGCTAAAAAGGTTGCATTACAGGTTCAAAGGTCGTCAACCAAGTGATATGAGCCATTGGACTTCTTCACTGGGAGGATGGGTGTGTTGTATGGTGAATGAGTGGGTTGTAAAAGAAAAGAGTTTGGAGGAAAAGAGTTTATATATGATGGGCTTTAACCCTATGAGATGATTGAGAGCAATGGGGTATTGAGGTATGTTAGGGAAAAGATAAGGGTCTTTTAAAAGAACATGGGTGGGGGAGTGATGAGTGGTGATGGAGGGGGAAGATATCTCCCATACAATCGGGTTGCCCAGGTTTGAGGAAAAAGGAAAGGTGGAATCCATAGAGTCCAGGTCTGGGGCGGCTTAAGCCAACAACTGCAAGGAAGGTGTCCAATCACATATGGTTAAAGTTGCCTCTTTAAGAAATGAGATCTCTCTTCAAGAGAATGTCATGCCCCAATAAAGGGGCAGGGCATTGGGGCATAACCAGGAATTTATGTGAAAAGTGGGTGTGGTGAAGTGTGCAGGGGAGGGGTGGTGTCACTCAAGAGCAGTATTTGGATCCCATAACACCCACCATGGAGATAGAGGATGAAGTGGTGGGCCCCGAATATTTGGGGAGAGTGGAGTAAGTGGCCCCTGTTTCAATAATGAAAGAGATTGGCTTACCTGCTATGAGGAGAGTTAGACTGGGCTCATGGGTGGTGATCTCTGTGGGGGCCTCAAATCCTGGGCAAAGCCAAGAAGTGTGGGGCAGGGATTGGCCCACTCCCTCTCTGGTGAGCAGGGCATTTGATCCCCCAATGACCCTCCTGCTTGCTATATCGGCAAGGCCTGGGAGGGGGCCTAGGGTTAGGACAGGCTCGAGCCCAGTGGCCCAGCTGGCCACACTTGACACAGTTGCCGGGT
>NW_007730736.1:86980-94826 GCF_000696425.1 Galeopterus variegatus | reverse complement strand
CAGTTGCTGGGTGGCTCATTTCAAGGTTTTGATATGTGAGCCCTTTGGGTAGAGGGTCCCCGGATGGCATTGACCAGAAGCTGGTATTTGTCCTGATCTCTCTTGTATTGCTCCTTCTTTTCCTCCTCCTATCTATTGCTAAAAACTTTGAAAGCCAAATTGAGGAGATCTCTGGTGCTGGAACTGGGGCCATCTATGAGACTTTTTAGTTTTTTCTGAATGTCTGGAGCAGACTGAGAGATAATATGGAACTGGAGGCGAGCTGTCCCAGCTGGGGAAGAGGGATCTATGCGGGTATATTTTTGTAGTGCCTCTGAGAGATGGGTTAGGAACTCACTGGATTCTCAGTGGATCATTGGGTAATTTCTCTCAATTTATTATAGTTAAGCATTTGTGGGTAAGTTTTTGTAAAGCAGAATGTATATGGGTGATCATTTGATCTTGGAGGTCATGGTCCCCATGTCTGCTCTGATAACTCCAATTGGGGTCAACATGGGGGACGGCTTCAACACCTGTGGGTCATCTATTGTTTTGTGCATGTGACTCATCTGCATGTTGTTGGGCCACAACTCAGACCTGTTCTCGAACCTCAGGTGAAAGGGTAGTTGTAAGGATCGTGAAAATATCATGCCAGGCGAGGTCATAGGATTGTGAGAGGTATTTAAATTCCTTTACATAAGTATCGGGGTCTGTTTTGAAAGATTCGAGACACTTTTCAACCTGGGAAAGGTCAGAAAGAGAAAAGGGAATATGGACGTAAACAATGCCCTCCATACCGGCAACCTCACTAAGGGGACACGAGGGGGCTGGTGGGTCAGGAGGGGCCAGATGGGTAGAGGGGGCATCCCGAGAGTGGATGCGGAGTGGCAAAGGGGGAGGGGTTGGTGCAAATAAAGGGGCTGGGGAGGGGCCGAAGTCATATGAGGGGGCCGGGGTGTGGAGCAGTCTGAGGGATGGAAGGGAGGGTCGGCATCCGATGGGTGAGGCCGAGTGTGGGCAAGGAGGATTTGGGACCTAGTACAGGTTTGACAGAGGGAGGGGCGAGACCGAAGATAAAAGAAAGCCTGAACATAGGGAATCGCTCCTGCCTTGCTGCATCTGTGACAGAAGTTATCAAGATCTGTTAGGGTGGCCAGATTGAAGGTGCCCGTTTTCTGGCCATTGGGATCCGTTATGGAGTTTATATCGAGGCCAGACTTGATTACAATAAGAAAGGAGCTGTTTGGGTTTTATATCTTCTTGGAGGCCGAGAGGTCATAGATTAGCTGAGAGTCACCCCAGAGGAATAGATGGGGGGGGGGGGTTGATCTGAGAGGATCCCATGCTGAGGATGAGGAAGAGGAGCAGTCCCAGTAGAAAGGGCAGGAACAACAAGAGGCGTCCCTTTTGTTGCTCTGTCCCTTCCGACGGAGGGCAGCCACATGGGGGGGGGGGGGTTGGTCTGAGAGGATCCCATGCTGAGGATGAGGAAGAGGAGCAGTCCCAGTAGAAAGGGCAGGAACAACAAGAGGCGTCCCTTTTGTTGCTCTGTCCCTTCCGACGGAGGGCAGCCACAGGTATGAGGGCGTCCCCTGTAACCAGGGCGGGAGAGGGGTTTTCTCAGCCAGGTGCCTGGTCTTTCGAGCAAGACCATAGTCGTAGACAGAGGATCAAGGAAACCCGCAGGAGTAGATGGGAAGGACCCCCTATCTCACCCCAAATAAGGTCAGTGGTGGATGTGTCAGTCTGAAGTGGCAAGGCAAAAACAAGAGAGTCCTGGGGACACCCAGTCGGGCAGGTCTGGGAAGGGTGGCCGGGAGCCAATCCACCCAAGAGAGGGGATCGGCTGATGGTCCAGCCAAGACCATTCCCGGGTTTCAGCACCAAAATGAAAGAAAACGAGCCAAAATGCCGGGTACCGTTCAGGCTTTATTAAAGGAGGAAAAACCTGCCGGGCTGCACTCAAAATGGCAGGGCAGGCAGCTAGAAGGAAAACATACACTTATGCGGGTTGGTGGGCGCGAAAAATGCAGGAGGGGGGCAGGGAGTGCTGGTGTGTGGGATCAGGTCGACTGTTGGTGCAGGTGTGGTGGGTAGGGGTGACGGAGTCAAGGTGGGAGGTACCTCTAGGCAGGACGGGAAGGGTCCTTTGTCTGGGAAACCACGTGGCAGGGGTTTTTCTTTGTTTGAAGAAAGCACAAGGTAGGGTAAAAGACTGGCAGCCATTTTGAACTCAGTATGGCACCAGTCACATCCATGATGACGTCAGTCATATCCAAGGTGATGTGACTGTGTCCAACATGGAGCCGGTGGCATCTCTGATGACATCAGTGACGCAACCACATCCAAGATGGTGCTGGCCACATCCAAGATCTATCAATTTCTAACTAATCTCTAAAAAAAAAAATAAAATGAAATGATAGCAGTTCTGTAACTCTGCTTCTGGCAGAGTAGACTATCACATGGTGAGTGCCCCATTTATTAAGCAACATGAAGCACTCTCTGTCTCCAGAAGATGAATTAATTGTCCAGGCAGCCTAAGGCCTTTGGTCTAAGTTCCAGCATTCCTGTTTTGCAGAAACTTAAACCCATACTTGGCCATTATTCTAAGTCAGGACAATTTTTTCATTTTCTTATTCCCAAATCAGTGACAGATTTTATTAACATCAAATAGAAGCTATTGTGAGCCACTAGGTTCTGTTGCACAGTCAAAAGTATTTCCCTTAAAACAGATAGAACAGGAGGTCACTGGTAATTTAAAAATTATTTTTAAAAAGAAAATTTAACTGGTATTATTTATTCTTATACTTTTCTTACACCTCTCCTGCCTCAGTATTCCAGGTGTATATTAAAATTAAATTTCTATATCATTTCTGCACTCTATTTTCATCCCTTTAATGTGATTCTCCAATATTCATATACCTTCAGTAAAATGTGGAAAATCATTTGACTGAATTCCTTCATATCATTGTTTTATTGTTCTTACTTTCAAATCCTGGGGAGATGTAATGTTTTCTAAGGAATTTCAATGCAGTAAATTTGAAGCTCATGTAGAATCTATATTGTAATTTAATTTAATGAATTCTTTTAATTTTGTAACACCCTTCCTTTTAATGTTACAATATTTAAGGTTGAGCACACCTTAAATAAAAAAAGATTTCATTCTTTTTTAGTAACAGCTTCATTGAGATATAATTCATACTATACAATTTGCTCAGTTAAAGTGCACAAATAAATGTTTTTTAGTATATTCACAAAGTTTGCAACCTTAATTACAATAAATTTTAGGATATTTTTATCAACCCCCCAAAAAACCTTTAGTACACATTAGTAGTAACTTATATTTTGCCTTAACACCACCAGTCTTAAGCAATTACTATTATACTTTCTGTCTCTATAGATTTACCTATTCTGGACACTTCATATAAATAGAATTGTACGATAAACATGTGGTCTTTTGTGGCTGGCTTCTTTCACTTAGCATGTTTCAAAGGATCTTTCATGGTATGGCATGTATCAATACTTCATTTCTTCTTATTACCAAGTAATACTCCATTGCACAGATATAATATGGCACATTTTGTTTTTTAACAATTCACTGGGAACTTTATTTATTTATTTTTATTTTAATTTATCAGTATACAATGTAGTTGATTTTTGTGTCTCTTTACCAATTCCTCTTTCCCCCTTCCTCTCTCCCCTCCCCCATCAACATCATATCTGTTCACTTGTCTTAACAAGTTCAAAGAATTGTTGTAATTGTTGTGTCTTCTTCCACCCTCGCCCCCACCATTTATTTGTTTGTATGCTTATTTAATTAATTAATTTATTTATTTATTTTATTTATAGCTCCCACAAATGAGTGAGGACATGTGGTATTTCTCTTTCTGTGCCTGGCTTATTTCTCTTAATATACTTTTCTCTAAGTCCATGCATGTTGCACAAATGGTAGTATTTCAGTCTTTTTATAGCAGAGTAGTATTCCATTGTGTAGATATACCACAGTTTCCTGATCCACTCATCTGATGATGGACATTTGGGCTGGTTCCAACTCTTGGCTACTGTAAATAGTGCTGCAATAAGCACAGGAGTACAGGTATACCTTCGACATGATGATTTCCATTCCTCTGGGTATATTCCCAGCAGTGGAATAGCTGGGTCATATGGTAGATCTATCTGTAATTGTTTGAAGAACCTCTGTAACATTTTCCATAAAGGCTGCACCATTTTGCAGTCCCACTAATAGTGCAGGAGGGTTCCTTTTTCTCCACAAACTCTCTAGTATTTATCATTCTCAGTCTTTTGGGTATTAGCCACCCTAACTGGACTGAGAAGTATCTCAAAGTTGTTTTGATTTGCATTTCCTGGATGCTGAGAGATGTGGAGCATTTTTTTCATGTGTCTTTAGCCATTTGCATATCTTCCTTTGAGAAATACCTATTTAATTCTTTTGTCCATTTTTTAATTGGGTTTCTTGTTTTTTTGCTGTAAAGTTGTTCAAGTTCCTTGAATGTTCTGTATATTAATCCTTTGTCAAATGTATATTATGCAAATATTTTCTCTCACTTTTTTACTTGTCTTTTCACTCTGCTAATTGCTTCTTTTGCTGTGTGGAAGAAGCTTTTCAGTTTGACATAATCCCATTTGTTTATTTTTCCTTTAGTTGTCTGAGCTTTGGGGGCCATACTCATGAAATCAGCGCCCAGTACTACTTCCTGGAGTGTTTCCCCTATGTTTTCTTTAAGGCACTTTATTGTTTCAGGATGTGTATTTAATTTTTTAATCCATTTTGAGTTGGTTTTGGTATATGGTGAGATGTATGGGTCTAGTTTCATTCTAATACTTATGAACATCCAGTTTTCCTAGCACCATTTGCTGAAGAGGCGGTCTCTTCCCCAGTGTGTAGACTTGGTGCCTTTGTCAAAGGTCAGATGGCTGTAGGTGTATGGGTTGATTTCTGGATTCTCTATTATATTCCATTGATTGGTGTGTCTGTTTCTAAGCCAGTACCATGCTGTTTTGGTTATTATATCTTTGTAGTTTATTTTAAAGTCAGATAATGATATGCCTCCAGTTTTGTTGGTTTTGCTCAGGATTGCTTGGCTATTCATCATCTTTTGTTATTCCATGTAAATGTCTGGATAGTTTTTTTCCATTTCTGAGAAAAATGTCATTGGAATTTTGATGGGGATTGCATTGAATCTGTAGATCACTTTGGGTAGTATGGACATTTTCACAATGTTAATTCTTCCAATCAAAGAGCATGAGATATCTTTCCATCTTCCAGTGCCCTCTTTAATTTCTCTCAAAAGTTTTCTGTAGTTCTCATCATAGAGATTTTTCACATCCTTGGTTAACTTTATTCCTAACCAATTTTTTTTTGGTGGCTATTGTAAATAGATTAGCTTTCTTGATTTCTTTTTCTGCATTTTCACTGCTGGATTATAGAAATGCTAATGATTTTTTGTGTTGCTTTTGTATCCTACAACTTTGCTGAAATGATTTATCAACTCTAAGTTTTTCGTAGAGGCTTTAGGCTGTTCGATATATAGGACCATAACATTTGTAAACAGGGACATTTTGGCTTTATCTTTTCCAGTCTGGATGCCCTTTATTCTTTCTCTTTTCTGATTGCTCTGGCTAGTACTTCCAACATTATGCTGAATAGGAATGGTGAGAGTGGGCATCCTTGTCCACTTCCTGGATGATTCAGGATGATATTGGCAGTGGACTTATCATACATGGCTTTAATTGTGTTGAGATACTTTCCATCTGTACCCAAATTATAGAAAGTCTTTATCATGAACAAATGTTGAATTTTCAGCATCTATAGAGATGATTGTATGTTTTTTGTCTTTGATTTTATTGATGTGGTGTATCACATTTATTGATTTGCATATATTGAACCAACTTCGCATGCCTGGGATGTATCCCACTTGATCATGGTGTATAATTTTGTGTATGTGTTACTGTATTCTGTTAGCTAGTATTTTATTGAAGATTTTTGCATCTCTTTTCATCAGGTATATTGGCCTGTAGTTTTTTTGTTGTTGTTGCGTCTTTGTCTAGTTTTAGTATCAGGGTGATGTTTGCCTCATAAAATGAGTCTGAGAGAATGGCCTCTGTTTCAATCTTTTGGAATAGTTTGTAGAGACCTGATATCAATTCCTCTTTGAAGGTTTGGTAGAATTCTGCAGTGAACCTGTCCGGTCCTGAGCTTTTCTTTGTTGGGAGACTTCTGATAACAGCTTCAATCTCTCTTATTGTTATTGGTCTGTTCAGATTTCCTATATCTTCTTGGCTCAGTTTTGGTAGTTTCTGTGTGTCCAGAAATTTATCCATTTCCTCCAGATTTTCCAGTTTATTGGCATATAATTGTTTATAGTAGTCTCTACTGATACCTTGTATTTCAGAGGTATCAGTGGTAATAGCACCTTTTTCATTTCTAATTTTTGTTATTTGGGTCTTCTCTCTTCATTTTTTAGTTAGCCTTGCTAATGGTTTGCCAATTTTATTTATCTTTTCAAAAAAATAACTTTTTCTTTCTTTGATATTTTGTGTCATTTTTGGGGTTTCTATTTCATTTAGTTCTGCTCTGATCTTAATGATTTCTTTCCATCTGCTAACTTTAGGTTTGGATTGTTCTTGCTTTTCTAGTTCTTTAAGGTGAAGTGATAGGTTGTTTACTTGCAATCTTTCCATTCTTCTGAAGTAAGCATTTAAAGCAATAAATTTCACCCTTAGTACTGCTTCTGCCATATCCCACAGGTTTGGGTATGATGTGTCATTATTTTCATTAGTTTCAAGAAATCTTTTGATTTCCTGTTTAATTTCTTCTTGGACCCAAATGTCATTAACTAGAATGTTCTATAATTTCCATTTGTTTTTTATAGTTTCCAGAGTTTCCTTTGTTATTGATTTCTAATTTTAATCCATTGTGGTCTGAAAAAATACATGGAATAATTTCAATTTTTTCAAATTTGTTGGGACTTGATTTGTGATTTAACATGTTGTCTATCCTGGAGAATGTTCCAAGTGCTGATGAGAATGATGAACATTCTAAGGTTGTTGGGTTTAATTTTCTGCAGATATCTGCCAAATCCAATTGGTCTAAAGTGTAGTTTAGATCTTGTGTTTCTCTGTTGATTTTTGCCTAATCTGTCCAGTGTTGAGAGTGGGTTGTTCAGGTCCCCTGCTATTATGGTATTAGTGTTTATCTCATTCTTTAGATCTAATACTGTTTGCTTTATAAATCTGGCTGCTCCGACATTGGGTGCATATATATTTATAATTGATATGTCTTCATGATGAATAGACCCTTTTATCATTATATAGTGGCCTTCTATATCTCTTTTCATGGTTTTTGATTTAAAGTCTATTTTATCTGATATAAGAATAGCTACTCCAGCTCCTTTTTCATTTCTATTTNTTGTTATTGAAAGGTGATGATTTAGTCCTAGCAATTTATTGATTTTTGTTTGGATGTCTTATGTATCTTTTGTTCCTTTCTTTTTGAATTACCATTTGACTTCTGTGTTTGTTGGTTTCTTGAGATGGTAGATAAACTATTTTTCTCTTTATTGTCAGCATTTTTATTTCATTGGTGGGATTGGTTCTTTCTTGAGTATTCATGGCATGGTTGTTTTTCAGGTACCAAACCCAGTACACCTTTGAGAATTTCTTGTAAGGCTGGTTGTGTGGTAGTGAACTCCTGTAGTTTTTGTTTGTCTGAGAAATATACTACTTGTCCTTCATTTTGGAAGGATGGCCTTGCTGGGTAAAGTATTCTTGGCTGGTAAATTTTTGTCTTTTAGTATTTTGAATATATAAACCCATTCTTTTCTGGTTTTTAGGGTTTCCAATGAAA
>NW_007730736.1:81871-85916 GCF_000696425.1 Galeopterus variegatus | reverse complement strand
CTCTCTCTCTCTCTGTGTGTGTGTGTGTGTGTGTGTGTGTGTGTGTGTGTGTGTGTGTGTTATTTCCGACAGACCATCTTCAAGATCAGAAATTCTCTCTTCTGCTTGTTCTAGCCTGCTGGTTAAACTTTCTGTTGTGTTTTTTATTTCATTGTAGGAATCCTTCAGCTCCACAAGCTCTACTACATTCTTTTTAAGGGCATTGATTTCTTTGTACATTTCTTCTTTCAGGTCCTGTATACTTTTTGTCATTTCATGTGTGTCTAACTGAGTTTTCTTGTATCTCATTTAGTTTCCTTAGAATTGTTGCTTGAAATTGCTTGTCGATCATTTCAAGGACTTCCTGTTCTATAGAATCTAGGATTTGAGAGTTATTATTTTCCTTTGGTGCTGGTGTACTTTCTTGAATTTTCATATTTGTGGTATCTTTCTTTTGGTGTTTAGTCATTATTGCACAGGATTTCATGGTACATTTATTCCACCCTGGTGTTTGGCCTGGATCATGCAGGGATTGCCAATTCAGTGTGGCTGGCTTTGGGCCTGCGGGCTGACAGCTTGGGCCTCTCTGGGCAGTGGGGACTTGCCTGGGTTGGGGGTCCCATGGCATGGCACCTGCCTGTTCCAGCACAGCTGGCTCAGGGCCTGCAGGCCCAGCGGCTCTCAGGCCTCTCCAGGTGGCAGGATTTCCCTGGGCTGGGGGTCCCACAGTGTGGAGCCTGCCTGTCTAATATGGCCCTTTTTAACACATGCCTTCTCAAAGTGATTTAATTATACTATACTATCAGGACAACAAAGTACAAATTTAAAATTATACTGGACATTTTTAAACAATTTGTGCAAACTACATTCACATCTTCCCATCCCATATATCTCACTTCATGCAATAAAATGGGAATGAAAAATTATGCTTAAAAAGTGGTACATATAGTTACACCAAAATGGTGTCATACATTATCTTACTGAAATTGTTAATGTTGCCCACTTTTCCCCTTTTATTTGCTGTCTGCTGCCCATGAATTGTTCTTAGCACAGACATTTCTAACTGAAAGTATTTTACTTCCCAGCACTCTAAATTTCCATTCATATACAGAACAGTTTATCATCTTCTTTGTCTCTTCTAGCCTATCCAGATTATGTCCATAGGGCCATATCCTTATAACAAATAAACTATCAAAGGTATATTCTTGAACAGTGGCATCTCTATCATTGAGAATTCTGCAGATACTCAAGTAATTACTTTTTTCCCACTATTATGTACATGAGGGTAATGGGTGTAACTGTCTACCTATTTATCAACACACACTCTCACCCCTAATATATACATATATATATATATATATATACATATATATATATATATATATGAATATATATATATATATGTATTTCAACATACATATAATTTTAATACCTCAATGTTCTAAATATATAAAGATAAGACATACATACACACACACCCCATATATATAAAGGTTCTTCAAAAAGTTCATGGAAAGATGTATCTTTACCTATATTTATGTCAGAACATATGGTTGATTTAGAAAGTATTTAAGCATTTATTTTCTCTTTAAGTGATACCCTAGTAACCCACTAAAAATACTAAAAATATGGCAGGAGCATCCTGACTCCCTGGATACCTGTTTTGGGCCAAGCCAGAAAGCAAAATTTAAGAGACAAGTAATTTTGGGCAACCTTATAGACTGTACTGTTTTAGGACATTTCTCTTTTTAAATCTGAAACAGAATAGAAAAAAAGGTAATATACAATGATGTAAAAAGTCCAAACTGTGATATAAGGTAGGTAGGTAGATAGATGACCATAGTGAAGAACTGCCCAGAATTGAGAGACATGAATCCTCATATAAAAATGTACTTCAACAATCCAGCAGGAAAAATATAAGTAAGTGTACATCTAGATGCTTCATAGTAAAAGATGTTACTCTGCAATCCATACAATGGTAAGTAACGCAGACAAAATAAACTAGCGATATATAACAAGATATTTAAATACTAAAGAGTTATGTTAAGTGATGAACAAAGTTGCCTAATGATACTATAGTATAGCATGATCTAGAGCATGAAAAATGTAACATGTGCTTGATGTTAAAGTACAGAGATATGGCATAAGTAACATAAACAACAAATTATTAGTTGATAGTTACTTTGGGGGAGAAATAAAGGGTAACAATATAGGGAGGAGTTCACAGAGTACTTGAACATCTGTGATACTTTAATTCTTTAAAAAATATTGGGAAAATGTAAAAATATGTGAAATCTGGTTGATTGCCTATGGAAGTTCATCATTCTTTATCATGTTTTATGCTTAAAAATTTCATTGTGAGCAATATTCTAGATAAAAATTTCATGGAGATTGGAGTGCTGTTTACAAATTGTGGCATTTTAGACCAGCTCCTTAACCACTCTGTGGCCCTGGTTCCTTACCTATAAAATAGTAATGTTAATTGAATATGCATCACAAAGCACTGTGAAGGTTATTGTGCTGTAACACATAGTAATAAGCACTTAACAGATATTAGTCAAAATTATTCTATATAGGTAATACAATTATACTATTTATTATGCATGCAGCACTGTGAGAAGCACAACCAATCCACCAACAAATAGGAAGCAAGGCCTTACCTAAAAATAATTCAGGGCATTGGGTAAGTAAGGCAAGACTTATTTGCATTTTATAGCTAAAGAAAAAATAAGACAATAAACAGTAATTGTCAAAGTATTACATGATTTTTGTTCCTTGTATGAACAAAATGGATCTCATTTTTCCTTATTTATTGAAAACAAAACAAAACACAAAGCATACATATTTTTCTGTGGATTGACCCTACATTCTTTTCTCTGAATGACATACAAAATGTAAAGAGAAAAGAATAGCTGCCTATCACAGTTATTGTATATATTCAATATATCACGTATTCTTAGTTTTGTTGAACAATTGTTCTTCCTCTTTGGGCTTGATATTTCACAAATGTAGCTTAGAACATGAAATCCTACAGCATCCGTTCCTCATGAACAAATGCCTACTTAGGAATTCTTGTCTCAGAAGCTAATTTAATTGGTGCATTCCAACTACTATTGCTTATTTCACACTTCAGTAGGTAAAGATGCATTAATAATCGAAGTTTCAAACTGTAATTAACATTAGCTTTAGGCTCCTGACAATGAAATGATTACATTTTAATATATGGGTTGATAAACAAAGTTAATCTAACACATAAATAAACAGCAAAAATAACTTAGATTTACTCTTTCTTTGCAAATTGATACATGTATTTGCATGTTATCTAAAGCATGAGGAATGAGTGAATGTCAAAGAAAAAGTGTACGATTGCCAATATAACACCAAAAACTAATCAATTCAATACACCAAACTGATTTGAGGCTTTCAACAAAAACATTATTTTTCTAGTAAAAAATAAAAGACGTTTTTAGTGTTGCTTGTTTTTCTTTCATAATTTTCTGTATAATTTAGTTAGGATTTTATCTTATTTTACTCTGTTCCTAATAGAATTGATTACTTTATAAAGATCTCCAAATGATGAAAGTTTATGCTAAAATCTTGTTCTTAATCATAGCATACAATATTGTCCCAAATGCATTTGCCTGGCATTATTATATTACTTTTATGTTAATAAAGATCATATTTCTGATATAACTTTGAATGAGGAAAAATGTATTCTTGACTCTCATTCATTCAGTAATATTTTCTGGACATTTAAAGCATACTTTTTAAATGACAGTATTTAGAATGATGCAAATCTAAATAACTGAGGTTGCTAATTGTGGTACCTTAACATCTTCAAATACTTCATGCATTCAGGTGCACAGCAATAGGAAAATAACATAACTCCTTTTTCAGATGGGATTGATTGCTCAGAACTCCAGAATGTATTGGTTGTTTAGATATGTCCAAATGTACACACTTCATGGTTATTAAAGACTAGAATGATTTTTAAATTTTTTTTTCTTGAAACATAATTGATTATACATATTTGTGGGGTGCAGAGTTGACTATCAGTATTTGTGTA
>NW_007730736.1:79533-81282 GCF_000696425.1 Galeopterus variegatus | reverse complement strand
TGATTATACATATTTGTGGGGTGCAGAGTTGACTATCAGTATTTGTGTACAATATGTGATGTTCAAATCAGGATAATTGGCATATTCCTCATTACAAAATATATCCATTCTTTGGATGGCTTTTAAAACAAACTTTAAAATGTGGTAGCCAAAATACTTGTATGGATTAAAATACCTAGTCTAATCTCAGATTGCAGAGCTAAGAAATAAGAGCTTATTTCTCAAATATTTTAGCCATTATGCAAATAAGTTCGAAGTCACCTATATTTTTCAATATTTGTGTTCCAATATCATATAGTATATATATATAATACTATATGATATTGGGACTGAAAGAAGAAACTGATCAGCCACCTACTATTTGTCGTAGACTTGATGCATACTTTAACAAATCTAATTTTATTTAATTCTAATAACAAACATGTAAAATAAACAACATTCATATCATTTTCCAAACAAAAACAAAACTGAGTTTCAGAGAAGTTAAGTGATTCACCCCATATGACAGAGCCAGGATCTCAAGGTATTTTCTGATTGCGAATCAAGCATTAATTATATGCTACACTGCAGGTTTCAACTGCTAAAAGAAATTATATGTAGTATAGAAAAAGTATATACTATATGCCTGTCACTTTTCTAAATGCTTTACATGTGTAACGTATTTTTCACATGAGGACTCTGAGGTCCAGAGAAGTTAAATAACTCACCCAGGTCTCATGGGTAGAAAGGACCAGGTCCAGACTGAGACCTTGAATATTTGGCTCCAGGCACATGTTGTTATTTATCACACTTTATTACCTTTTACCTGTCAAGCACTTGGAGTGGGTACACATCTTACTTTTCTTTAAATATATTTAAATATAATATTATGGCATCTAAAGTCATGGTTGAGGGTACAATAAGTTTCCGTTCCTTCTTCATCCCAAGATAATACTAAATGTGCCTCTGAATTGACCGAGATGTTTTTTTCCTCTTATTCTTCCTCTTTTTTTCTTTTGCATTATTCTAGTTAATGATGATTGCATAATATCAATATTTCAGCATTATACTCTTTCAGATTTATTATTCCTTAAGTGTCATATTACCTGTTAACTTTGAAGATAATCTGACCAGATGGCATTAAGAACACATTAATTGAATTAGGAGCTATAATAAAGATATATCTTTTTAATCTCCAGGAAGATTTAACATTTTATTCTCTTTCTTCTGTTTGTGTTTTCAATAATCCCAAATGTCATGAACAATTACATGTCATTATTTAAAAAAAACTCAAACTGTTGAGATAGAAATTCTACCAGATCCTATTATAATCACTGTTATTTGCAGTTTAAATTTTAGTCAATTGTTTAGAGACAAAGTAAAAGAAAATGGAGATTTTTTTTTATTGGATCTCCTCCTTAATGTGCTATATTCGTGTTAGATGTCTAGTATTATGGGCCAACTATTTTTCTTCTATCTTCATACATGGTAACTAGCAATAATTTTAAATAAAATCAATCTTGGTTGTTAGTTTTAGACTAACCAGAAATATTTGAATTACTCTATTAAACTGCAGCATAAAAATGCATGTTCTGTCATAGTAAAAGTGTTCTTTAACTCTGAAATAATATGCTAATTTCATGAATAAATAACTCATGTGGCATTGCTACCTTAATGTCTAGGCTTCAAGATCACCATAATAATGACTGAGTTGTCAAGTACTTATTCTCCAACCTTGTTCCAGGGATTTTTACACATTATAGTACCTCA
>NW_007730736.1:78713-79311 GCF_000696425.1 Galeopterus variegatus | reverse complement strand
TCAGGACTAGCATTTACAGTGAACACTCCCTATCCCTCCCCCCATGCTTTTTCTAATACAGGTAAGGCACCATGTACATTTTGAGAAATACTACAAAAAGTTATGGATATAGCTGTTCATCAGAAATACTCAGAGAGTGATTTGAGCATTTGCATGCCCAAGCAGATAGATAACCTTCATAGAATTCTACGACTGATTTCTGAAGCACATCTCTGAATGAGAATCACTGGTCCATGCAATTAAAATCACTTATGACCATCATTAGAGAGACAACCCTTTTCTTTCTTTCTTCCTTCCTTCCTTTCTTCCTCTTTCTTTCATTTTCTCCCCCCCCCCTTTCTCTTTTTAGGACTGTCTTATTTTACAGTGCCTCATTCCCGATTTTATTTCATTTTATTTCTTGTGTAAAATTCTAGAGAACACACTAATATAGCAATGTTTATATAAACAGTTAAACTGTGATGATGGTAGAATTGGCAGGCTCTTGGATATGCTTTTTTGGATTTGGCACAGTACTTATAGAAGACAAGTTGCCTTTTGTCTGGCATTAATTCAGAGAACAGTCAGTACAATATTAATATTCAGGACAGCAGATTCA
>NW_007730736.1:77613-78414 GCF_000696425.1 Galeopterus variegatus | reverse complement strand
TTGTCTGGCATTAATTCAGAGAACAGTCAGTACAATATTAATATTCAGGACAGCAGATTCATGGAATGAATTTTTTGGGCATCAAAGATTATAACAAAAGTATGAATCCAATCTGCAACTCCTACCCTCCCCACCAATGGAACTACCATATGAATGGTAAGGGCACCTATTCTCATTATGATCTTTAGACTGTCATCATCAGGACTAATTCTCATGTCACACTATGGATGATGACTAGTTGAAATCCAATTTGAATGCATAATACCACATTTAATTTACACTGCCACCTGTCAATAGGAAATAGACTGAGACATATCTTCTGAGATATCCATAGGGAATATTCAATTATAATTAACCTTCCTTTTTTGTTGAATCTTTGTCCTGCAAATGTATTGTTTGTGTTGTTTCTTATTCTCGTAACAATCTGTCACTAGAAAGTATTTGAATGTCAATCTAATATTCTCTGAGAAATACAATAGAAAATGTTTCTTTTAATCTCCTTAGTACTACTATTGATTGTCTATTCATTTCTTCTACATAGGTTAATTATGACTAAGGTTGCAATCTTAATGCAGGTGTGCGATACCTTGGCAGACCATGGAAAATAATTTTCTACAAACCATATTAAAGAAAAAATATGGTAAATGGGAAATATTTTTTCTAACAATATTAATGAGGTGAAAAAGAATAATTTTAGTTTAAATGATACAATTAATAGCATATGAATTCATGCCGTCATGTAGATAACTTTGTAAAACTACTCTTAAGCAGTAATTAACTGCTATATATAACCAAAAAAAA
>NW_007730736.1:73802-75959 GCF_000696425.1 Galeopterus variegatus | reverse complement strand
AAAAAAAAAGTCTTTATACATAGGTTTGTTAAGAGAATTTAATGAGCTCATATTTGTAAAGTATTTACAAGCAGTGACTGGTACATTATAAGCACTATGTTGGTAACTATTAAGTAAAATAAATACATTTACTTTTATATTGTATTTCCTTCAACTAAAACAGAAATAATCTTTTTCCTTAGGCTACAAATCTCTCCATATTCAAAGGAACAAAAAATCACATCACTTGATTCTATTTCAGGAAATAATAAGTGAACACTCAGGACTATGTATGCAATTTCTCTTTTAATAATTGTGAAAATTCTACAAGGCACAATTCATTCCATTTTATAGATGAGGAATGAGTGACTGATAGGTAAAGCATTTTGTTTTAGATTTTCTCTTGAATGCTTTGTAATCATTGCTAAGCAGATTAAGGGAAATCTAAACATTTCCATATGATTACCAGTACATTTTCATATTGCCATCTGTTCATTGAAAGGAAGACACACTATTTCCTGGATGAGATCATGAAGTCCACTTTCCAGCTGGAATTTGATTATGTATGGTTTCACCTTTTTCCTTGAGGCCTCATTGTTATGATTATGGGTGAATTTCTATGCAATTTAGCAATCCAGAGGATTTAGGAATCCTGAGGATTAAGTTCACAAAAGGAGCTTCAGTTTCTAGAAATTAAATCACTTAACACATCTCTTATAATGGCGGGTGTGACTTCACCGCCACTACCTATGATGACTGTAACGGCTACACAAGATTTATTTTAATGTTCATATTCCTCTGGAAAGTTAAACTACAATTCCCACATTATTGACATAATGGGTGTAAAACATAAAGCATTTTAGATGTTATATATGAATATTAAATCAATAAAAAGCATATCTATGTCAATTTTACACCAATAAAAATCAAGGAGATAGATATGAAATATGCCTGGGGTTTCCTGGATTCTTTTCAAACATTTGTAAGAATTTGAGTGTGGCTTTTTTTTTTTTTTCTTAATATTGGGAAGAGCTTTGAATTTTTCCCTTTCTTTCATTGTTATACATCTTAATCTTCCTTCTTCAAGCATAGCTCTTCTTTAAGGTAGCATCTGATTTTCATTTTAAGTAGCTAATTTATTTACCAGTATTACCTATAGATAACTTATAACAAAGACAAGCTACGAAAAGAAGGAAGCAGACCTTCTGTTCCGAAGGTGATTCATATTTATTGAGGCTAACCTGTTTCTATTTTCTACTTTTCTTAAACCTCCTACCAAGCAAAAAGAAGACATCCTGCTATTTTCTTCTTCTTCTTTTTTTTTTTTGTTTTGTTTTGTTTTTAGTGATTGGTAGGAACATTTTAGCTTCTGAATCAGAAACAAATAACAAACATAAAATACTGACAATATGCATTTCTTCATAAAGTAAGTTAGCAATATGGGAATCAAACATTCTACACATAGGATGCATATTTCAGAACAAGTTAACTGTTATTCAGAAGCTAGTAAGAAAAAGTATATTTTTATATTTACTCCATAGCATGTGATGTGCATTTAAAGAATTAATGATTGATAATAATGCATATGATAACAAAAGTGAATTAAGCTTCATAACAGTTACATAAAATAAGTATTTATTACCAGGTTTATTTTCAGTCACTGGACATTAATAATATATAGTAAAAAATACATAAATATAGTATATATTTTTTAGTATATTAGTGTATATATTATATACAGTATATATACTATATGATATTAGAAATACATAGTATATCCATCTAAACAAATTTATATATTTTATATTAGAAGCTCACCTTTTTGAGAATTATGGATTTTTTCTATATCTGCTGTTTTTATCCTTTTTAGTGTCTGTCATTATGCTACTTTATATGCATTTAGTCTTTGCCTGTAAACATAGTGAAAAATTTTGTATTGCCTCTTACCTGTTTGATTATTTTAAACAAATATATATACACCAGGTAAGTTTTTAATAGAACTTTTTCTGAATGTCTTAAGTACTTGAAAATTATTTTGTTATCTTTTCCTGTAATTCAGTGAAGATTGCAAATGAACATTTGATATAGTATACCCAACATAATTTTGCAAAATTCTGTACCTGAGAAATTAAAAGGAAAGATTTCTGAAGTATTGTGTGGCAATTATAAAAGGAAATG
>NW_007730736.1:52917-73102 GCF_000696425.1 Galeopterus variegatus | reverse complement strand
CCTGAAGTATTGTGTGGCAATTATAAAAGGAAATGACTCTGAATACCGTTGAATTAAATAACTTTCTAGTTACCTCTTCAATACTGCTTCAGGGTAAGTATTGGTCACAGAACCAGATTTCATGTTGACAAAAAACTTTCTTATAAATCTAATCCATTAATCAGTGTACCCAAATTATAAAAAATAGAAGGACACTTCTATTGGGTGTTTGTGCATGGTGTTATACTAATTTAAACCTAATATGACATTCTATATACAAAACAGGATGCTAATTTTAAGTCCCCAGTTTATCAAACTTGTCTGTCCCCGAGACTTTTCATATTAGAATACGGTATCACCATTTGCCCATTTGCTTAGGGCAAAAATATTGATTACCCTTGATTACTCTTACCTTCATACTATCTGTAAGCTCTACAGATTCACCTTTTAAAATATATGCTAGATCTTACTATTTTTCACCATATTCACAGCTATAATGCTAGTTCAACTCACCATCGCTTCTTACAGAGAATACAGCAATAGCATACAAGCTCAACTCCCTACTTTTAGTTTTAATCCTTGGGATTAAACTATTTTCTATAGAGCAACTAGAATAATCCTTAAAATAGTTAAAACAAATTATGTTTCTTCCCTACTCAAGGCCTACCCAACAGCTCCCTATTGTAATTAGAATAAAATCTAGATCCCTCATTATGACCTATAAGGGCCTGCATTATATAGTCTATCTTAACTCTCCAGATGCTTCTTACCTTGGGTTTTACACTACACCTACCTTTTAAGTTCATTGCTATCTCAAAACCTCTACACACACAGTTGCACCGTGTCTGGAATACCCTTCCCCATCATCAGTCATTGCATGGCTTACTCATTCAGCATATTTAAGTCTCTCTTCACAGGGACTTTCCCCACCTTCCATTTCTAAAGGTGTGCCAGTAAACTGGCTTTCAAAAGAGGAGAAAGAATTCTGATTTCCAGCCTTTGCCAGTTTCCATGGTATATAAACTCCCAACATGACTAATTTCAATCTACCAATGGTTTAAAACCCTGCTTACAAAATTCCGGAATAGTTTCCAATCAGCTCTCTTGAGCTAGTACAAGCTGGCTCCATACCACCGAATCTGAAATAGCCAACTCCCCTACCATTCTCTTCTGTTCTCTATTCTCCACCTCATATTATGTTCCTCTTATTTGCACTGCCTGAAGTCACCTACGCATTTGTATATTGTCTGTTGCTCCTTAAGAATATAAATGCCATTAGAGCAGACAACTTGTCTATCTTATTCAACACTATATCCTTAACAGTCAGAACAATCCCTGGAACATGGAAGACTTTCTATAATCATGTGCTGAAAAAACGAATAAGTAAATGAGTCAAGTCTGTATACTATGTTTATTCCCCCCATGAAACTGGAGACTGGAGCTCATGTCTTTGAATTCCTCATGGCAGTGTCTCCTTTGTGTCCTCTCCAAGTGAGAAAGAACCTGGGAAAAAGGTATACCTATGTCTTAGGAGAACAGATGAGAAAAGTTATAATCCTTTATCTAGATCTCAAATAAACTCATCTGAAAGGGTTCTTAAACAACTAAAACCACTTTAACTTTATTTTTTTGAAAAATTTATTTTGCATATGGTTGAAACACCTCTAAGATGTCTTGGTATTTAGATTTTTATGATCTAACCTGGGTTTTCATTATTTAAAGTGTATTAATAGTTCACACTTGCTCAATTAAATCCAATGACGACTAGCTTATTACTTCCATAATTATCCAGTCTATAATACTTACATAGAAAGGGAATCTTCTTAACAAAATAAAGGACATTTGAAATCATTTTCTGCAGAGCCAACCCCAGTTTGACAATAAGTTTTATTGCTTTTGAATACCTTCTTCTGTAATAAAGGCAAATGGATTTTCTATTATTGCAAACTACTCACATAATACCAGCAGGGTAAAATGGTGATTCTGAAAAGGGAGTAAATAATCAGTGACTCAATGTCCCCATTTAAGTTAAGAAGTAAAACAATTATGTTTCCCTGCCTCCCTACTGAGGCCAGCAAATGATCTATTTGATATTCTTAGAGTTACCTGTAGGTAAGGAAAAAAATCATCTGAGTATCTGAGATATCCAACTTCGTTTCATTAAGCACCTCCTGTTTGAAAGAGTGTTTCTGGCAATTTACTCTACCTTCATGAATTGCCAACTTTGAGACCTGGAGAATTCTGTTCTGAAATGTGCTCTTTAGCAACATGAAAACATCCAGCTGTATGGTATGTGCTCATCTTGCCTCAAGACAGTGACCTTTCCAGGGGCATTTGAAACTTGGCTAGTTCTTTGCTATGCTGGATATTTTGGAATTGGCAGGGACATTAATCTGTTACCTAGATGTTTTTCCCCCTCACTGCTTATAAACAATAAAGTTAGCACACAATTTCATTTTCAAGAAAATGATCCAACAGTGTTACCTTGCTCCCAATTTGCTGCTGCATTAATAGCATTATTACTAAAATAATTTTCTAATTGTTATATAAATGCAGAAGTATAAATCCATTTTTCAACCATTGTAACTGTGGATTCTTTAGAAACACTGTCTGTCATTGAGAGCTTTATTTCATGAAAAAGAACTGATTCACGTCTCAATTTGCACACCTAATTGTTATATAAATGCAGAAGTATAAATCTATTTTTCAACCATTGTAACTGTGGATTCTTTAGAAAAACTGTCTGTCATTGAGAGCTTTATTTCATGAAAAAGAACTGATTCACGTCTCAATTTGCACATTTAAGAAATGAGCATGTCCCCCCTCTATCCCAATTATGCCATGACATATTAATAGCCACATTTTAGAGGCTACACTGATTCACAGAGAAGAATCACAAGATAAATCTCTTCATATTTATATCTGCCAAAAAGAGAATTCTGTTCATAAGATCTTATCGTGGAAACTCAGGGTAAATCCAGCTTCAAACAGCAGATAAGGTTTGCT
Source organism: Galeopterus variegatus (assembly GCF_000696425.1). Taxonomy (NCBI): domain Eukaryota; kingdom Metazoa; phylum Chordata; class Mammalia; order Dermoptera; family Cynocephalidae; genus Galeopterus; species Galeopterus variegatus. The sequence goes on along the minus strand of NW_007730736.1, from coordinate 70,117 downwards.
TCACTACAGGGTTTCAGAAGCGGCTACTTCCACATTTACACAAAATAAACTACGGGCAAGTCAGAATTGCAATCCAAGCAGTGACCTCTATCTGAGTCCCCATAAACCAGATAATTCACCTCTGCCCCAAGCAGACTACAGGCTTTGAGATACGTGATACTGACTGCATGCAGATCTTCTCAGCAAATCTACTCGTAGCTATGACTCTCCTCCCCAGAAAGAGATATGCTCAGTGGAAATATAAACAAAACCAATCTAGGATTTCTTGAAAGATCAGTTTGTTTTATAGAATTATCTGCTCACATGATAGTTTTAAAATGTTGGTGCTCAAATTAAGGTTTTCTGGCTAGAAGAGGAAAGCTGATATTCATATCTAGACTGAAGGTATTATGATAGGGTTTTTTTTTTTCTCCTTATGAATTGAAAACATATTTACTGTGTCAAAATATTTATAATCAATAGATACTATTTTAATTGCATGATGTACTATCAGAGATAATTGCTTCCAAGCAACATTTGGTAAGTCAGTAGTGGAATTATGAACAGGACAATGGTTTTTGAATCTGTATACAAGGCGTGCCTGTTTCTTCTTTAGCATATGCATACTCTAGCACATAGAAGTGTTTATGTGTTGGCATGGTACCAGTAATTTCCTTTCATAAAAAAGTTTTCTTATTTCTCATAAGCAGCATAATTTACCAGATTCATTGCACTTTTTCTGTTTGTAAATATAGAGATGGTTCCTTTTTTTAAAAAAAAGGAAAGTTGTAAAGTCATTTGGATTTACAGTCCATAGACAGGAGTCTACTTACATATAAAGGAGGGATTAACTGGACTGTAAATCCTTCAAAGGTAGTAAAGATGTCTTCTTCATAACACATATTAAATGTCTTCCTCTATACTCTTCTACCTACTGGGCACAATGCAGAAGCCAACAACTGTATGCTCAATGAATTTTTAGGGATGAATGGATGGTTATGATTTATTGTGGCCAAACGTTGGAAATTTGGACTCCATTTCCATGTAGTGGGGCTAGAGAGATCCTACCAATTCAGAAGTCAAATAAACTGAATAAATATCAGTTGAAGTGAACAAATCCTTCACAAATTAAAGCGAGACTGTTACTGAAGCCAGATGAGCAAATATTGGATGCACATGTGTATAGCCAAAGCCAGTTGGAACTAGAAGTTGAATGTCTTACAACAAGCTTGACCAGCGTGGTCAAAACAGAACATCAATCCAAAAGAACAAATTCCAGATACAGTTAACTTTAAAGATATCATGCCTCCCTATAACATGAAGAAAGTCTCACTGGTAAACTTAACATTGCCTCAATACAATCTAGTTAGTTCCTCAAATTGGAATATTGGTTTAAAGGATATAAATATAATCGTGTAAATATAATGATTATTGATATTTTTCCAGCGACATTCACACAGCACTTGTTAAGCCATAACACTAAGCTGAAATATCACAGGTCTGAATAATTTTTAATTCCATGTAGGAAATTATGCAGACAAATTCCATGGTCCCAAATGTAGAAACATTTTAATAGAAATATCTTTTTCCAACAGTGAAATATTTGATGTACTCTGTTGATGGAGCTTTTCTGGTTAATGAGAAATGAATGTTTATATTTGTGATGGGGGAAAAAGTAATGTTCAGTAGATATTTGAGGTTCTAAAATATTGAGAATTCATAAAAATAAATGCACTGATGTTTCTGTAGTTCTGCTTAACTATTTGTCTAAAACTGGAAACAAGAACAAGGCTTACTTCGAACATTTAAGCTAAAGGATAATTGCACTGTTTGTGACTCTGTATTTCACATGTAGTCTTGAGAGATTAATATGCTCTTTTTACAAAACAAAGGTAAGGAAAATATTGAAGTAATTTTTTAGATCAGTGGAAGCTGGAAGAGGGAGAAATTTATAAGTATTAGAATTACCTGTGGAGCTTTTTCGACCGATTTGTATCCCCGGGCTTTTTCCATTCAGATTTTGACTTAAAAATTTTTGTATGGGCCTAAAGAGAGATATTTTGAGAAAATGATTCTGACATTTCAACTTAAGTAATAACCACTTATCTAGATGATGACAGTGATGATGGTAATAATAATGGTGATAGTAATAAAAAGAAATATGGTCAATGTAAACAGTGCTTTTGCTTTTATTTATTCAGATTTTTTTTAATAATAACACTTTCCAAACTATGATATTATAAAGTAATGTCCCAAGGATTGTAAATAAAGCTACCACAAAAATAAATAGACAGTAACAGAGATAAAGCAGCATATTTATAGCAGCTTTGGTAATGTACATTAAATACAAATAACCAGTTTCTTTTTTGTGCTACTTCTCAGAGCCTTTAACATGCAAATGTGTATGGTGATCCTCTCAAACAGAGAAATAATAAACAACATATAACAAAATTATTTCAACAGTACATATTTTTATCTTCTCCCACTCCCACCATTATTGTGTTTTAGAATAATGTAAATTACAAGAGTTTGGACATGAATTCAACACTTTATATAACACATATTGTCTCAGCAGGTGTATACTAACACAAGTAATACACCTATGTAAGTGTAACACGCACTACACTTACACTTAGAAACCTATGTAAGAAGCTCACTTATAAGAATATAATACTTATATAAGTGTATACTTACATCCAGGTGTACAGTCTCTCTTGCTTTCAGTGTGAAAATAAGGCTAATATTTCACATGTATCTAGTGTGGACAGTCTTGTAAGCCTTCAACGATGGCCCTGTGTTTGAGGAAAAGACTCTAATGTTTCAATGGACAAGAGAGGTGTACTTTTAGAAATAATTTGTTTTGAAATAGTCTGGATGAAAAGAGGAGAGAGGAAGGCAAAAGCAAATGTCTGATAATTTTAACAGAAGTGGGCAATTACCAAATTATTGCAAATTACTGAGCATTCTTTGATTTGGCTTCTTTAAAGCTTACAGCCAAGTAATGTAACTCATCTCTGGCAGCAAGGAAAGTCTTCATATTAAATGTTTGATTTACTAATTTATCCCAGCTTTGTCTGAATAGCTCTACCTTTATGTGAGTGATTTTACATTTATAACTTACAGAGAGGGACTGAATCAGAAGTGTTTGAGAAGGAAATGCTTGTAAGAATTCATACTGGATGGTCAAAGCGAGGAGAGGAGGTGTCTGAGGATATGAGAGAGGAGGAAGAATGGAAAAGTCACCATTTAGTAAGAGAACATGGAGCTAGAGTTCACCAGTTACCTTGACCAGAGCATCTCAAGGCGTTGGGAGGGACAGGAACCAAATCAGAACAAGAGGACATGGAAATAGCAATATGACAACTCTGTTATTTTTCTTAGAATTCTCTTTAAATATCTTTGTCAATAAACAGAATTCAGTAAAATTAATCACACAGGGATTTTGGAGAAAGGGGCCACTGTGGTGACCAAAATGTTGAGGACAAGGCATCCATTGTTCTGGTTTACTCCAAGTCATGTTGAAAAAGTACAAAATGACATAATCTTTGAGCAATATTTCATAACCAATAATTCATTTATTAAAAATACATATGTATGTGCCAAAATATTTTGCTCCAAAAATACATTTTAACACTTTGTTGAAATACTCACTTTATGAAGTTGTTAGTTCTCACTGTAGGTATTAACAGTGAACCAAGATGAAGGCAGATCACAGTGAAGAAGGAAGAGAATGAATATGGAAGAGGCAGTTTGGGAGAGAGCATCGTGTAGATTGGAGTGCAGGTGGTCCAGGAAGCCTTTTTCTATCACTCAATTCCTTCATCTGTAAAATGGTGATGATAATAATAGTACCAAGTTCATTGGGTTATTATGAAGATTAAATGTGTGAATGCCTGTAAAGCCCGTGGAATTGTTCCTGGCTTATAGTAAGTGCTCAATAAACCTTAGTTGCTATTAAGGTTTTTGTTGTTCTTATAGCTTTTCTGGTGTGGGTGGCACATAAATCCTAAACAAATATATAAATAACATAATTTTATAAAGGGACAAGAGCCATGAAAAATAAAATAAAATAAGGTGATGGTACAGAAAGTAGAAGGTTTGTGGGTCTATTTAGTGAAGGTGAGGTTGTCAGAAGTCTGTGTGTATGGATAACATTTGTGTGCAGATCTGAGTGATGAGAAGAAGCCAGACTTGTAAAGATGGGGGAAGAGCATCTCAGGCATTGAACAGCAGGTACAAAGGCTAGCGATGGAAAAGGGTATGTGTGTTCCTGTGACAGGAAGAACGTTCAAAATACAAGTGTGAGAATGTAGATGTGATCAAAAAAATGGGTATTTTATATGCACACCAGAAATCTCCTTACATGATTTCTGCAGAATTTTTTAATACACATGATATTGAGATTTGTCTGATTCTACATAACAATTCTCAATATAGATTTACAATCCCATGCAGTAAAATTTAAACAGAATAAAAAGTATAACTGTTATTGTTAATGAGTTAACTGTTTTTATATTTAAGTGGTATTCTAATATGCCCTTGCATATAGTTGGTAAAGACATTGAATAATAAGCTCAACAGGAATTAAAATATGGAAGAATTTTTAATGAATGTGTTAGCTACTCATGGGAGTAGAGAGAACATTGTTTGAATTTTATTATGATCTTGATTTAAAAAGGAACAATGAAATTAGCCAAGTTATTCAGGATTAAAATTCTTGATGTACTAGTCATTCATAAACCCATGTAAGGAGCTTACCCTTTTATGATATCATTAGGCACAGCAAATAAGAAATTTACTGTTTCACAGTCTAGCATGTTCCAGATAGACTCAGCCTAAATATGTTCTTATACAGCACAATGTTCATTTGAGTTCCTCATATTCAGATACTTTGGGACCAGGTACATGGCAGAAATTATTCCTAATTTTTAAAAATTAGTCCTGATGTTTGAATCCACTGGATTTGTTTTCCGTTAATCAAGGTTAATTGTTTTACAATATGTGAATATAGCTAACTTACAGTTAGAGAGATTCATACTGGATAGTCAATAAATAATGAATAAACCATGATTTTTTTAATATTTGGAAAATTTTAACATGACAGTAATGAACATACTTATTTGAGGATGGCTTAAGAAATCTATCCTGCAATGAGAAAGCTTGTAATTACTTACAAATGCAAATGTTAAGTCAGAATAAAAATGTCTCAGCAGTTCAATTTGGAAATGCATATGTGTAGGTTCTTTCTCGTTTTTATAAATAACTAGCTGTTATGATAGTTTCAAGACACAGTTGTGTAATAATTGCATGTCTATCGTGATTGAAAGCATGAGTAAAACAAAGTCTATGCAAGCAGGGGGACCTCCCCCGCACCAAAAATAATTGTACACTCTGTCATGTCTGATTGCTTGAGTAGTACAAAAGGCAAGAACAAAAATAGATTCCACAAATCACTCATACTGAGAAAAAACTGAAATTAAATAAGAGTAAGTAATACTGCTTGGATAATCTCATATTTTTCATAAATTAGAAAGAATAAACAATTCCTGCATGCTTGCTTTACCTATTAGATAGTATCATGATTAACACTGTACCAAATTTTAACAAAGTTACCAACCATGAAACTTATCAAGCATTGCACTGAAAGCTTGTGCCATCAAGAATTTTAAGCCATAATTCCTGACTTCAAGGAGTTTATAATTAATATAAAATACAATTTTAGTCTTCAATTATTACATGAATGCTTTTTAAATAAACAGAGTGTGGCATTAGGCTAATTGAAAAGTAATTACATTGCTGAGAGCTTAGAAACTATAGCAACAAGTGTTTTAGAAATGGAAGAAAAAATGTCCATACACATACGTATATGGGCATAAACTTACCTTATCAGAACATGACTGATATTTATATCTGAAGACAAAGACATAAATATGGTATTTGGACTCTGTTTGAAATATCTCCCTTCTATATTGATGATTAAGGAAATTCAGATATAAAGTATAATCTTGTTTAGTTTTAAAAGGCACATAAAATAAAGAAACTCTTTCAATATCCTCACCCAAATAAATTCAATTTTATCAAACATTGGTGTTTTCTAACAAGGAAAATGCCACTCATGTTTTTGGAATCAGAAAAAATAATTATTTTGCTATTTTTTTTCTTATATAAGCTTGCTACTTGTGAAAATGTTCTAACTTTATACTCTAGTAGTAGAAACTGCATGACAGCACATTATAAAAAAGAAATGTGCAATTTTGAATGAATCAGAGTAAACTGAAAATTTCCCTCTGTACTTTCCTTGATCCTTTGCTAAAATGGAGTCTACCATCCAATGGTAGATTCCTGCTATCACTTTTGTATTGGTATAGAGACAATTTTTAACATACATCTTAATAAGATAATGTGTCTGAAACTAATAGAAGACCAAAGTTATGATTTAAGAGAATTTATAATATGTAAGTAGGAAGAAGGAAAGCATTCCCTTACAACTAAATACCTATATATGGAGCTGGAAAGTGGAAATGTACCCTAAATACCCTAGGGCTGAGGGACAGAAGGAAGTACAAGAATGGAGCTGAGTATTAGTCTTGGGAACGAACTTCCTGAAATGTCTTAATTTTAGTTGCCTGCTGAAAAAGGAAGCCACAGAAGTTCATAAGTGATTGAGGTTCACTACAGTCCAGGCCAAGGACAAAATTCAATGGTATAAATGTAGCAGTGGGGAAAGTGTTTGCATAAAGAGTAGCAAACTGATCAGAGTTGCTACTAAGAGGCATTGCAGAGAGGAGAAACATGAATCAATCTGCAGAACACTGAGAATGGAATAATTGTAAAAATAGCAAAGGTTTAGTCCTTTGACATGAGGAGCATGTTCATATGCACTGTTTGATCTGGTACAAACAAAACCAGATGAGACCAAGCTATGACTCCCATTTCATCTTACAGAACAAAGCATTAACACTCTTTCCTCTTCTGTAAAATGAAAAAAAAAATAGAGCACCTCTGCCCCAGGCTGCTGTAAAAATTGAGTGAGATTATGCATGTAAACAACTTATCAGTATTAATAATGCTTCTGATATTAAAAAAAATTATAGTAAGTTATAAAAAAATTATAGTAAGTCCCATGTGTACATAGCTAATAAGTAACAAGGCCTTTGGATGTAGTTCTCTGTATTGAAAACCAAGAGATCTTTTTTTTTTTTTAATGTCATTAGGTAATTAGTCATGAAATATGGTTTCAAGAACACTGAAATCACCATGATATTGAGACAGAACATAATTTCAATTTATTAATTAAAACTGGAATTGGTTCAGAATCCTTAATTGCAACAACGCAAATAGCATGCAAAATAAAGGTAAAAAAAAAATTAGTTCATGCAACTGTAAGTCCCAAGGTCAGAGCTGGCTCAGGAAATTCATGAACTCAAATGATATTATTGGCCTAAAGTCAGTCTTTCTTCCTCTTCTTTCCCCTGTCCTCCCCTATCACAATTCATCTTGTTCATGTTTTGTCTGGGATCAGATTCTCTGTTTTAGTTATATTTTATTTCCAGAGAGGTGAGAGGAAAAAGGAGTTTTACATTTTTCAATTTGATAATCCAGGATAGAAAATAAAATTTCTTTCTCTCCTTATGCAAATATCCTATAAAAGAACTGTAATCTTCCTGGATTGGTTCACATAACAATCCCAGAATTAGTAAATGTGGCCAGATAGGTGAAGTACTATGACTGATAAAGTGTATCGCGTGTTAACCACATGAAGGGGCGACTGGGACTTGGAAGGAAAAGGTGATATGGAAGCTGGATGACTAGAGCAGTGGGATTGGTAGTTGCTCCAGGACTACATATATTGAGGGGAAGGAACTTCCCAAGGACATGAAGGAAATGTTATCAATATTTGAGCAAGGGATGCTATGTGGATCAGAACAACGGATATATACAACAAGGCACTCCTGACCATATAAGTCCTCTGTATCAGTTAGAGTCCAGTAAATTGACAATAAACATGCCAGTAATATGAAGGGGGATTTAATAGAAAAATTAATAACTAGTAACAGGGATTATTTTCTAAGAGGGGTTAAGTCTAAAGAATGCAGGATGGCAGATGTAGACAGCAGATATTACCGCTAATGTTGAGGGAGAGCATCTAAGGAAGGAATCACATTGGAAAAGGTCACTGCCCTCCCCAAGCCAAGATTCACTTTGTTGCAAAATGTGTGTCTCTGTCCAGATCTCTAGATGGTGGAAATGTAGGCCGGGACTGGCAGAGAGAAGTCCCACACTAGAGTGTTTGAGATACTTTAGGGCTGGGAACATTGACTTTGAAGCATCTCACCAGGCTGCTAGTGAAACTTACCGGGAAGCATCCCCCTGGGCTGCTATGGAAACTTACTAGAAGCCATGCACCACTGAGCCTCCCGCACACACACCTACACCTATTGGTAAGAAAGCAGCACCTTAGGTGCAAGGAAGCAAGAACCAGACCAGGAAGAGAAGGACTTTCATTTTGCAGTGCTCTCCAATACCTTTTAGTGGTCTAACATCCGTCATGACAGCTGGGAAAGGAGAAATGTTTACTCAGTCCAGCTTCAGTTGCAGCAAGTTGAGCAAAGAGGAGTAGATTAGTCAGTAAGAGAAGATAAATTAATAACTATGTCATTTTAACTGATTTATCTATTCTCCTCCACCGAACAAGCAACATGGAAATTTGAATCATACCTGAAAAACAATTATTAATTTGCCATAAGACCTCACTATCACAGACCAAAAATCATCCCAATCCATGTAATACCAGTACTGTTATTACTACTATTTGTAATAATAACAGTTACCATTTTTAATATATGCCAATTTGGGAGCCAAATGCTTTACATCCACTACTTCATTTTTCTTCAAAACAACTTTATGAGCTTGTAGACTTATTAACCCCACATTAATGATTAGTAAACTTATATACAAAGGGCTTGAGATTGGGGAGTAAAATAACTGAGATTCCAATTCAGGACTGTCCATGTACCATACATTCACACCATGTAGGTAACTCTTTATGAGAAACCCTAGATTGCTGGGTGAACTTAGAATTCGAAAAATGGAAAACGATATGTAATGAATGGTCTTGTAGCAATAGTCTTGACCACAACACATCAGGAGATACAAAATTAAAGTCCTCCAGTAGACAGGCTGATAATGCTTAACACTGAAGTGATACTATAATAAATTGATGGCTATTCATGGAACTAGAGAGCACATGCCATATTGAAAGGAACAGTTGCTCCTCAGTCTCACTGAATGACCACACTAGAAAATAAAACCACATCATCCTGATTTTTCAGAAAAGGTAAAAAAACAGAATGTTTATGTGAAATCTTCTATTTTTTTTAATGTTGGAAAGTAATTAAAATATTTTTAAAAAACACTCTCTGGACCAAAAAAGATCTGCCAGCCTGTGGACCACCATCTCAGAATAGAAATCATCTTGTCATTGGGACTAGAAATATTCAGAATCTGATGCTGAAGACCCCTACCTTCTTGATATTGATTGAATGAGCACTGCCAGGTTTTCCCTATGTAGGGGCTTTGCCCTTAACTTTCCAACCTACTTAGCATGCTATTTTCTTATGATCTGATAATCTATCCCATCAGGATATAGAGGACTCTGGCTGACCTGGAAACTGTTTGGTCTTCTAGTGATTTTTCAGAACTCTGGACTGCTTTATTATATGCTGTTTCTTCAACTTAGCATCATCATTTTTTTTATTATGAAAATCTTTAAATATAAAATCTTAATAGACTAGATCAATCCCCATATACTTATCACCTGTGTTATCTTTCCTCACTCTACTGAAATATTATAAAATAAATTCCAGACATCATGACATTTAAAACTTATGTATTTCAGTATGTATCTCCAAAAAATAAGAATATTTTCTTATAAAGTATATTGCTGCAGTGCCATTGGCCAATCTATCAAAGTTAATATTTCATTCATCCCAGAATGTCCCGTATTCTGTTTTTTCTCCCTCTATTTGCTTCTTTGTGGTGTTATTTACTGCATTCCCTTTTCCTCCTTTTTCTTGTTAATGCATGTCAGCTCTGGTAACATTGTTGGGTTCAGGTTTTGGTAAAAATATTGCAAAGAGGCACTGAGTGCAGTTTGGCTTTTTGAAAGCAAAAAGCTCTCATCTCCTGGTTCGTGGCACTGCAGTTCAGGGTATCCTCCAATTACCAACAACCATTTTAGTTTCTTACAACCCTCAGAGTGTCTTATTTGAAATCACAAGCAAATAAAGCAAACTCATAGTGAGCTGTTTTTCCTTTGATCTTTCCTTCCTTCTTTTCTGTGCGCATCAGTCATCCAATGCTTCTTCAGAGTCTCCTCCTAGGACTTACTCTCATCCTCCTTGCTCAAAGTTTTCAAAAAATAGTCTTCTTTTATGCGCCAATAACAGGTGCTTTTACATTTGCTAGTATCAAGGAAAACATTGCAGTAGGGTCCTTCCTTATTCTTTCATCTAAATGGCCTCTGTTTGAGAGAAAAGTCTGGGAGATTGATCTGAGTGTTTTAACAGCTGGGTTGAGATTAGCAGGTAACCACTAACTGAGTCTCAGTAGTTTACAATGAGGGTGATTACTGGTATCCATCAATTCCCAAGGTGGAGGCTATTCCAACTATCTCTTCTGAGACGACCTTATTTCTCTGATTTTATTCGGTTAAAAGAATATTCTTCTCCCCCTTGCTACAAGTTATATAACAATAATATTCTTCCAGTAACTGATGAAAAAGGGTGCTACGTATTTTCTTTTCTCCTTTATTCTTAGGATTCTCCCTTAGGTGGGGTTAGGTAGTTCACCCCTTCATATCTGTAGTCCAGAAGAATCCAAGAAACAACCACAGTTTTATGTTCAACCTAAAAATTAAAATACATCTACTTTGGGAAATGAGTTTTAGACCATTGTCACAAATAGATATGTATATACCTTTTATTCTAATCATTCTCAATTATTCATTTTTTAATTCCTAAATTGCTAATTTGAAGATTGTTCTAAACTCTGTATTTAATAAAAGACTTTATTCTTTCTCTATTGTCTCCCCTGAGAATATCTGTTCTTTCTGCTGATCGATGTACATAGCCTGAGAAAGGAATATCGAGCTGGGCAAGGAATATCGAGCAAAGAGGTGACACTCTGTAGTCATCAGAACTGCCGTAACAAAATACCACAGACCTGGTGGCTAAAACAACAGAAATGTATTTTCTCACAGTTCTGGAGAATGCAAGTCCAAGATCAAGGTGTTTACAGGGTTGGTTTCTCCTAAGCCTTCTCTTGGCTTGCAGATGGTCCTCTCCTCACTGTGGCCTTTACATGGCCATTTCTCTGTGGTGGAGCTTCTCTGATGTCTCTTCCTCTTCTTATAAGGACACTATCTTATTGGATTAGGGCTCTACCTTATTACCTCATTTATCCTTAAAGGCCTTGTCTCCATGTATTTTCACATTGGGGGTTATGGCTTTAACATATGATTTGAGGAAACAAAATTTAGTTCATAACACATCCCTTGAGTACTTCTGATCTATAAATGTTTCTACAAACTAAATCATCTCAACTATATTGGCTCCATATTTTGAGTATGTATGACAAAGTCTGTATGTATATTTACCAGCAGACTTGAATAGGAGCCTGCCTAATTGTTTGCAGCTGATTCATATTTACATTTGATCATAGCTAACTGAGGAAATACTTCAGGGGTTTATCCTGTAATATATACTTGCGTGTGTGTGTGTGTGTGTGTGTGTGTGTGCGCGCGCGCGTGTGTGTGTCCTTTCTGGTTTTGATAGTTCAATAAAGTAATCTTCTCTACCCTCCTACCCCCTTCCCCTTACAAAGAATGAGCATTATAGATATTATTTAAGGATCTGTTTTGATGTCTGAAAATCCAGTCTTTTATTCTTTTAGGTTAAGATTATTAAAATGACACCACTCCTCTGAAGGGTAGAACTTTTTAGCTACTTGCCTCCGTGTATAAATTTTAAATCCTTTTCTTAGTGCATGTATGATGAGTTAGAAAAAGTGATTAGTAGTCTTAGTAGTTCTTTGAGAATCTATAAGAGGGGAGGACTCAGATATATCCAAGAAATTAAATCAGAAAGAGAGAGGAGAGAGGAATTGGAAATAATGGAGATAAAATAGGACAGTGTCTTGCATATAAAGGTCTGAATAAAAAAATGAGTGAACTTTTTATTAAACTTTACCAAAACTATGTCTAGTCCCTACACAGGTAATTCTTAATTAATAAAGTGGACCAGAAGACCCTTTAGAAGTAATAGTTTTTGAGTTTTTTGTCATAATGCAGATTGTGTATAATTCAAAATTTTTAATTTTTCAGTATTAGCTCTTTCAAAATCACTATATCCTTTAGAGTTAATCTGTATTTATTTTAAAAGTTTCTCTTCTTACAAAAGAATCTTGCAAAAGAAGGCTCACATTCTTAAGTTCTGGTGATTTGTTCCAAATTTTCAATTTAGGACGAACTAAATCTTAAACTGTCTTTTGTCTACCATGGGTTAAGACAATTAGCAATAATTTACGGTAACACTTCTCAGGATAAATAGATGTCTTTGGTTTGCTTGACAAGCTGTGACTCTGTGATGAGTATGAAAGTTTATGTGCCAGACAGAGGGGACTGTCACCTTGATTTCTTTTTCGTTTTTGAAGTCTGTCGCAGACCAGTTGAACTGTTAAATTTCAATTAAACTAAATTTGGTCAGGAAAAAAAAAGGTTGGAAATGTAAGTATATTTCTTTTATCTAGTCTGAGCTGTTGGCAAAGCAAACTGGCTTTTCCATACTTGGCATTTATTAATAATATTTTGAATACCATTGCGCTTTTTAAGCTGAGTGTGGTGGAATTCTCTTGTGGGATTATTAAATGAGTCGATTTGCATTCTAATGAGAACAAATGTTTGGGATTGCATTGTTAAAATGCTAAAACGGTGTGTGTATAATTATTTTGCAGCTTAGATTCGCAGAACTCATTTCCCCAAACTCCTTTTTTTAAATAACTGAAGAGTCAGAGCCTACTGACGGCTGGAGGGGAGGTGATTAGGGTAATTTAAACTGTTCACAAATGACTTTGCCATGGAATGAAAGCATTTCTTTGGCTTTGCCGGGCTCCTTTCATTATCTTTAAGCGGCCGCAGTGTTGAGTCCCATAAGAAGTCTCACCAAGCTCTCTTTCCTTGTACAGTTTCTCATTTGTATTGATTAATCATTTTGTAATTCCATTCTAGGTTGACTTGCTCATCTTTAAGGCATTTGCTGCTTTTTCTTTGCTTGTCTATCCTGTAACCGTTATGTTGTCTGTTCTAATACCTTAGCTTTATCACTGCAAGTCAAGCTTTAAAACATTAATCCCTTCATGCTTTAATTTCATATTCTATTACCAGAAATGAATGCAAATACTGTTTCCTTTTTCTCCTTTTTAATCATCTTTACTACAGCTTTTGCATATGGGCCAGTAGTAAAGTAAGCTTTTATTATTTAGAGTATAACTCTTTTTTTTTCATATAGTTTTTCAATTCCCTTTTAATAGTTTTCAAATTCTGTTGACAAAATACAAATGTTTACTGAAAATAACTGTTGGCCTTAAGACTTAATTTGCTGTTGCCAATTTTTAATAAAATATACATATAGTATGTGAAGAGTATTAAGGTACTAATGTTAACAGTTGAAATGTTTTATTATTACATTTCCAAGTATTTTGATTATTAGCCTTGACCTGAGGAGTTCATTCTAATGGCAAAGTTTTGGAAAGATGATTATTTTAGGTTCCAAATGTCATGGAGCTTGGAGTTGGGAGAGAAACTAGAGTGAATTAGTCCATCCTACTCCTTTTTGTAGATAATGGTTGTGAATCCCAGAAAAATTATGTGATTTTTCCTGTGGACAACAAATAATTATTTCCTACATGTTTGTTTCAAAAACTAAAGCAGAATCGTATACATAAGCTTATACTGTGATGGCCAATGCTTCATTAGGCTAATTGAGTCTTTGTTTATTGCATAAAATACATATTTACATACATATATACATAATCCAAATATAGTTGTGTAGAAATATTGAAAAGAACATTGCTTTGAAAAATGCCAAAGTATGAAAATCATGTAGTAAACGTAATTTTATGAAAGTTATTAGTACAATGGATGTGGGTGGCTTAAGTTAAAATGAATGTTCAAATTTGATAATATTTAAATATAAAGAAAATGCCAATTAATTAATGTGCTAATGGTTATTCTCTGCTTGAGATGGTAATTAAAAGCTCATGATAATTGGTGTCAAGACTTTTTGTAATTTAAAAATTGGTACTTTTGTTCAAAGTCAATCTTTAATGATTTTAAGAACTTAAAAATTTTATGAATATGGCATGTTTTAGAATTCTAGTATAGTTACAAAAATGAGGAAGTTTAAATTCTCTCATAACCATAATTTAGTTCTTGCTAGAGCTTCACACTAAGAAATCAGGTAGGATTTATTTGGTTGTAACAGGTAACCAAACACATAACACAGATCAGTTTAAATAGAACAGTGGAATTTTTTAGCACAAATAGATAAAAAAAATCAGGGATGGAACTGGTTTCAGGTATATATACTGGTTTGATCTAGGTCAGTGATCTCACCCCAGACAGCTTCCCTGGATCATGTGATTTTCTAAAGAAAATTCAGTTACTATTAGGAAAAACAGAGAAATGGATACTATCAAATAAGCCTAAAAATGTGCACTATATGGAATCATCAGCAAAAGTTTCCAGGTTGTATTATCCAGATTATCATATTGAACATAGATATTAAAAAGTTGGCTCTATTCTCTCATTTTATCTCTCTCTGTCTCTCATTCTCTTTCTCTCTTTCTCTTTCTTTCTCTCACTATTTTTTCCCCATGTACTCTCATCGTGGAATTTATAGGACACACGAAGGAAAGGGAACCTGATAGAATGAATTTAAGTGAAAGAAATTATTGCATATTCATTTTATTTTCAGGCCTGAGATTCATGGCAGACATATGCATCATAAACAATACCTCCTTTTGTGTACAGAAAAATTACAAACTTTGTTCTCTACAACTTTGAATCCTTTAATCTTCCTGTGGATGAATAGCTCCCTCCTCTGGCCCCACAAAGCCTTAGTCTGTCATGACCTTTCATACCTGTTTTGTCTTTAGAAACAGCTTTGTAAATGTCACGAGCTTAGGATTCTTTTTAGAGGCTTTGAGTCTCAGCTCTATAACCACTGAGTAATCAAATTCAGGTTGGTTGTGGTTCATGATATTTATTGACTGCTCGTTTGGCTTTAGACCCTAATGCCATAGGTTGAAGTGCCATATTGTCCTCTCATCAATAAAAAGTCAAAGAATATGGGTCTTGTTAGTTTCTTTTTTTTTCCCTCTCTCTATATATTTTTTTAATTTTCTAAATCAGCTACAAACTTAATAATTTTAACTTTATGGTTTTTCTTCTGTTGCTATGCAAGGAAACCAGATAACATAGAGGCTTTGGCCAATTTTCACCAAGACAATATTATCCAAAGATTGAACTCAGAAATAATGACCCGAACTATGTCTTCCAATGAAATGGGCAGGAGAGAAAAGTAGATAGGCATGTACGCAGGCAGGAGAAAGCACTAAAGCACTTAACTTGCGGAGTTCATAAGCAAAGACAAAACTGAAAATTGAAGGACTATAAATTGCAAAAATGCAGTATTATGGATGATAGTGATATTTCAGAATGGCTTAGAAAAATTATCACCCTGAGAGCATTAACCTAATTTTTGAAATAGAAAATAAGTTAAGAGTGGAGGGTGTTGCAATACGCAGGGAAGAGCATCTGTGATCCTCCTGGAGCCTTGGGTCCACCGCAGTTTTGCAGAACACTGATATCTATGGACTCTAAAATGGACTTCATTTAAAGAAACACATGGACCATTAATGGACAAAAACACGAATCAATTTGTATGTGGTATTCAAATCCTAGCACTTTGGGAGAGCATCAAGTACCAAGTGACCACGGCCTACCATCATTACACATTCAAGATCTGAGTTTGAATAACCACATCAAGACTCAGAGCCTCTTCCAAAGCTTCAAGTCACACCTGCCTTAAAGCTCTCCATTGAATCCTCTCACAAAAATAAAAACTTCATTAATACATTCCATTTGATATCTATTCCTCTGACTTCTTTACAATTTTCTCGGCCTTTAGGGTCTTTCATATTGCAAATGATCCTTTAGACTAGAGCCAAGAAACAGTGCTGCCCCAAAAATGTATGTTCTGTGGCCATAGGTTTTCATTGGTAGAGAAGCATAAATTTGCCATGGCAATTTTAGAATTAGGTCCTTTGTTGTAGCCTATAAAAAGTTGAATCATCAATCAGAAAATGGGAATGAAATGGTAAAAATAATTGAGGTTAGATTATACTCTCAGAAGCTATGTGGTTTAGAGAAAAGAGCCTTCATCCTAAAAGTCGATGGTTCTTAGTCTATCTCTGCCTCTTACTAAGTATGTGATAACTGGGAAAGTCACTTAACCTCTCTGAACCTTTACTATATTATCTGTAAAGTGAATTGACAATATTTTCCCCACCTACCTCACAGGGTTGTTGTGAGTATCAAATGAAGAAAATGAAGAAAAGACTTTTACATTAAAAAAAAGAAAAGACGTTAAGATAACATCTTTAATAGTACTGATAAACCAGGCGATTGCATAAAATATATTAAAAAAAACCTCATAGTGAGAAATTTTACTCAACTGTGAGAACCTGTTCATACCTGGAAAAAGCCATGATTTTACTGGAGTAAACACTATTGGAGTTGATTAAGCAGCTCAGCCATTGTACGAATGCAGGGAAATATGTTGCTCTCAACCTGTTTTACTGGAGCTTTCTAATTGAGCAGGTGTGCTGTTGAAAAGGATGTTCATTAAGTGGATTTCATTGTGTGTGTGCGTGTGTGTGTGCATTTGAATCCATATTTCAGGTATGCCAAATGGCTCTCGATATTTTTGTGTTTAAAAATAAACATAAGTTCTCTGGCAAATGTGCGAATCCCTTTGATGAAAATCTATGTTTCTGTTACTTTTGCATCTAAGAAATAAAGAGAAAAAACAAATAGAGGAGCAAGTTTATCTTAAAAAATAAGTTATACTCTTATTTTTCCTTGACTTTGGGGCTTTAAAAA
>NW_007730736.1:50713-52259 GCF_000696425.1 Galeopterus variegatus | reverse complement strand
AAAAATTGTAATTTTGCCACAGCAATGCTAATCAATTGACCAAAACAATAAAGTGAATTCAGAACTCTGAGAAGATTGATTTGCAATGGGTATTAATCTTGACAAAGCTTATTCTTCTAGTTATAATAAATTCAGTTATTCAAAAGTATATTTATTGTGCTTTTCTCTTTTTTAAAATTTTGCTTTGCTTCTTTCTCTCCAGGATTAAAATGCTTGTTAACACTTTAAAGCTATTTAGCTAGCTTCAGTGTAGACAAGTAAATTAACACACTTAGGAAAAATTAACCTCAAGTGGTTTTATAAGTTACTGGACTCAAAACTATAAATTATGAACTATGAGGGGATTTTAAGAGCCATTGTGAACTACTGGCACAATGTTCTACTTCAATCAAAGGCCAAAAAATTAGGCAGCATATGGAAAGAAAAACAGAAATATCAAAACCACATATTCTTGCATTGCTTTTGTGCTTTACAATTTGGAGAATGCTTTGACATACATTCTTATAACACATTGACAGAAATCTTTTTGTGGTAGGAAGTTTGTGAATATTTGCTTTATTTTACCGGTTCAGAAACAAATATATAATAAGATTAAGTTACTGCCTGAAAACACATAGATTGCCACAGGTGTATCTGTGCTATTTCTATTATGCTGACGGGTTTTCCAGATCATTATAATCATAGAAAATCAGATTATAGCACGGTAGATCTAAATAAAGTATAGAGACTACAATAAAAAGAACTGGGAATTATCAAGGGGTATTGTAAAAGTCTCGCATCACATATGAATCAACTGATAAGTACAAATTCAACCCTTAATTAGGTACATGGTGTAAATAAATAAAATAATAAGTAAATAAGGAAGTAAATAAATAAGGACATGGGCTGTGCCCTTGGATAATTCATATATAATTGGGAGGAAAATGAATGTGTTAGAAAAAAACAATTTAAGAAATCCGGGCATAAGAGTTTGAGGATAAGACCCTGGGAGAGATAAACTGAATGGCATAACACAGAGTCTGGCTGACCAATATGGTAGCCATTAGTCACATGTGGTTATTGAACACTGAAATGTGGCTAATACCAATTGAGATGTGTTGTATTAAATACATAGCAGAATTTGAAAACATAATACGGAAAAACTGCATAAAATATCTTCTTAATAATTATGTATTGATGCATGTTAAAATAGTACTATTTTGGACATATCAGGTTAAATAAGATATATTATTAAAATTATTTTATCTCCCTTTTAGAATTTATTTTTACCATGGCTACTCGAACATTTTAAATGAGATATGTGGTTCATATATTAATGTTATTGGACAGGGGATGATACAGACAATATGAAGCCCCTAGAGCTGCTGGGAAGAAGTATAAGGTAAGAAGCAGGTATGGAAAGAAGAAAAAGGTAAGAAGACAGTAGAGGAATGGAGGACTCTTTGGTGATACCTTTCCTGGCTCTAAATCTTCAGTTTAGACTACTCACCACAAAACCTTTCTTCTGAAAAGAAAAAATGTGCAAAAGGAAATGATAAAGGGACAG
>NW_007730736.1:48688-50209 GCF_000696425.1 Galeopterus variegatus | reverse complement strand
AATGGAGGACTCTTTGGTGATACCTTTCCTGGCTCTAAATCTTCAGTTTAGACTACTCACCACAAAACCTTTCTTCTGAAAAGAAAAAATGTGCAAAAGGAAATGATAAAGGGACAGGAAAATCAACTACATTGTATATTGATAAATTAAAGTAAAAAATAATAATAAAATAAAATCGAAAACCAGGCTTTTAATAAAAAAAAAAAAAGGAAAAAGAAAAAAATGTGCTTGCATTTAGGGTATGACACATCTTCATGCAGAAGATAACATAGTGATCTATTCTTAAGGAAGGTCTTGGATATAGACCTTTATTTTTAAAAGAGTATATATTTTTGAAGGAGTATATTCTACACATAATTAACAAATATTACATAGAAGAGAAAGCTTAGCCAACAACTTCAGAATATTCATTCTTCTCATCTCATCAGCACATGGATCATTCTCCAGGATAGATCACATGTTAGGTCACAAATCAAGTCTCAACAAATTCAAAAAAAATTGGAATTATCCCATGTATGTTTTCAGACCACAATGGATTAAAATTAGAAATCAATAATAAACAAAACTCTGGAAACTATACAAACACATGGAAATTAAACAGCATTCTACTTAATTACATATGGGTCCAAGAAGAAATAAAATAGGAAATCAAAAAATTTACTGAAACTAATAAAAACAATGATACATAACACCAAAACTTGTGGGATACTGCAAAAGCAGTACTAAGGGGGAAATGTATCACATTAAAAGCTTACTTCAGAAGAATGGAAGGATGGCAAGTGAATAACCTAATACTTCACCTTAAAGAACTAGAAAAACAAGAACAATCCAAACCCAAAGTTAGCAGACAGAAAGAAATCATTAAGATCAGAACAGAACTTAATGAAATTGAAACCCCCCAAAATGATACAAAAGATCAATGAATGAAAAAGTTAGTTTTTGAAAAGATAAATAAAATTAACAGACCATTAGCACAGCTAACTAAAAAAAAAAAGACCCAAATAACAAAAATTAGAAATGAAAAAGGTGATATTACAACTGATACCTCTGAAATACAAGGAATCATTAGAGACTACTATAAACAACTATATGCCAACAAGTTTGAAAATCTGGAGGAAATAGATACATTTCTGGACACACACAAACTACCAAAATTGAGCTAAGACAGTGTAGAAAATCTGAACAGACCAATAACAGTAAAAGAGATTGAAGCTATTATCAGAAGGCTCCCAAAATAGAAAAGCCCAGGACCAGATGGATTCACAGCAGAATTTTACCAAACATTCAAAGAATTGACACTAATTCTCAACCAACTATTCCAAAAGATTGAAACAGAGGCAATTCTCCCAAACTCATTCTATGAAGCAAACATCACCCTGATACCAAAACCAAGTGAAGATACAACTAAAAAAGAAAACTATAGACCAATATCCTCAATGAATATGATGCAAAAATCCTCAATAAAATACTAGCTGACAGTATATAGCAACACATATGCAAAATTATACACCATGATCAAGT
>NW_007730736.1:46588-47688 GCF_000696425.1 Galeopterus variegatus | reverse complement strand
TCAAACTAAAGAGCTTCTGCACAGCAAAAGAAACAATTAACAGAGTTAAAAGACAACCAACAGAGTGGGAGAAAATATTTGCAAAATATACATCTGACAAAGGATTAATATCCAGAATATACAAGGAACTGAAACAACTTTACAGCAAAAATACAAGTAACCCAACTAAAAAATGGGCAAAAGAGCAAAATAGGCATTTCTCAAAGGAAGATATACGAATCACCGACACAAGAAAAAATGCTCAACATCACTCAGCATTTGGGGAATGCAAATCAAAACCGCACTGAGATACCATTTCACCCCAGTTAAGATGGCTAATATCCAAATGACTGTGAATGATAAATGCTGGTGAGGTTGTGGAGAAAAAGGAACTCTGATACAATGTTGGTGGGACTGCAAAATGGTACAGCATCTATGGAAAATGGTATGGAGGTTCCTCAAACAAATGCTGATAGATCTACCATATGACCCAGCTATCCCACTGCTGGGAATATACCCAGAGAAATGGAAATCATCAAATGGAAGGTATACCTGTTCTCCAATGTTCATTGCAGCACTATTTACAATAGCTAAGAGTTGGAANCATTTATATGGAATAACAAAAGACCACACATAGCCAAAGCAATTCTGAGCAAAAAAAAATATAGCTGGAGGGATAACACTACCTGACTTTAAAGTATACTATAAAGCTATAATAACCAAAACAGCGTGGTACTGGCATAAAAACAGACACACTGATCAATGGAATGGAATAGAGAATCCAGAAATCAACCCACACACCTACAGCCATCTGATCTTTGACAAAGGCAACAAGAACTTACACTGGGGAAGAGACTGCCTCTTCAGCAAATGGTGCTGAGATAACTGGATATCCATATGCAGGAGAATGAAACTAGACCCATACCTCTCACCATATACCAAAATCAAATCAAGATGGATTAAAGAATTAAATATAGACCCTGAAACAATAAAATGTCTTAAGGAAAACATAGGAGAAACAATTCAGGAAGTAGGACTGGGCACAGACATCATGAATACAAACCCCAAAGCATGGGCAACCAAAGGAAAAATAAACAAATGGGATTATATCAAACTAAAAA
>NW_007730736.1:41985-46016 GCF_000696425.1 Galeopterus variegatus | reverse complement strand
CTCATACTTCTTAATTGGCCCTAACACTTGCTGAAACTTTTCTCCATTTCCATACTCCTTTGAGATTCTGGGCCACAAGGCCTGAGATCTGGCTTCCTAACCAACCACAGAAGAGCTAGATAAAACACGCCAGAAGTGGAAAGCCAGTGAGAAACAGGAGACTGAACATATCCAAGCAGATAAATTTTCTTTCCTTTCTTCCCTCTGTCTAGCTTCCAGGTATGATTGTCCCTGAGGCAAACCTTCCAGTAATTTCCCACAGGGCAAGCAAACATGTTGGCTGTGTGACCTTTTGTAACTCTTTGCAACTCCTTGGGAATCAGTAGACATCACAGTAACATAACTCATGCTTCTCTGTTCCTCCCCTCTCTGTGTTTGCACTTTGCAAATAAATTATCAGCACTTTAATTTTTGACTCTGCGAGTTAATTTTTACTTTGTTAGAGGACTCTAGCTAAGACAGGGATATTGGCAATGTGATTAAGTCAAAAAGAGAGCAGCAATACTCACTAGCATTTTCTGTTTTCTGTGTCCCAGAAATTTAAGTATTTTATGCAAATCATGTTTGGTAATCCTTCACTGCAACTCGATTATGTCCATACGTACATGTAAGATATAAAAGATATAGGGATTCAGAAATGGGAAATATGTTACTCTAGACAGTATGGAAGAGAACAAAGCTCAAAGAGTTTGGCCTTAATTTGCTTAAGGTCATAGAAGTGGCAAAAGAAATAAAGGCTCATAGGTAAAATTACCAGTTTGTTCCAAACACATGTTAATGGGGACAGAAAAGGGTTTCAGAGCCTGATATGACTAACTCCAGTGATTGAAATCTCAACTGCTTTGTCATACTTTCTCTCCCAGAAGGAGGATGAGGAAGTCTTAAAAAGGTATTAAGGTGATTAAGATGCCTAAAAAGGAGAAGAGATAACTTCAAGGAACAAAAGAGTTTTAAAACGTTTTAGATGTTTTCTTATGAAAAAGGCATTTTAGACTTGGCCTATATAACTCTAGATGCAAAACAGGAACTAGCAAAAGGACACATTTTGGCTCATGATAAGGAAACAACCTTTCTGAAAATTGGAACTACTTAAAAATTCTAAAGGCTTGTGATTTTCCTGTCATTGGTGGGGAATAGGAGGGATTAACCAGTGTCTAAAAAGTTTTAGAAAGACAATGCTATGGAGAAAGTGTTGGGCTAAATCATCTTTATAGTAATCCTTTCTAACGTAGAGATTACATGGTTTTATGGTTTTTTAGTTTGACTAATACTTGAATGTACTAAAAATTTAAAAGCAAGTCATTATAAATAGTTACTATGAATAGATACTGTGACCATTTGGCCCCAAATTTCGGCTAAGCAAAGAGTTCCTTTTAATCATGCAAATGAATACTGGAAAATAGGCATCTCATTCACAGTGTCATGAGATTTTAACCTTAAACTAATACAGAGCCGACATCTTGCATGACTGTTTTGGAAAGCATTAATTCTTCACTGTTTAAAAATAATTGTATAAAGGTCAAGGAGGGGTTTTCATGCTTGATAAAGAATGTGTTGGTGTCGACTTCAACCCAATAGTTGCCCTCTGTTACCAAGAGTATTATCTCTAAAACGTCAATGACAGGCAGAACATATATCAGCCTTTGAACAGGTAATAAAAATACCCAGGCAGCAAATGTAGCTTTTGAGATCAAGACTATATTAAAATATCTCATTGTTTTAAATATGGTTTTCAAATGTAGAGTTTCAATCTATTTTTATTATGAAACTTAACTCATAATAAAAAAGAATTCATAATTGTTAATATCAACAGATCTTTTCTATACCCCCCCCCCAAATAACTTAAGATCTGTTCAAGAACATTTATTCTCCATGTTACTTAAAAATATAAAATTTTGTAAAGTTGGCTATTCTTAGAGAAGCAGAATCCTTACAAAGAGATGCTCCAGGAGGTGCATCCAGTAGGAGAAAAAGAGTCACTTGGAAATACCTTCTCATCACAAAAAAAGAAAATTGATTTGGTTGAACATTTTTTTAAGCTTTGAGGAAAAAAAAATCAAACACATTTATATAAATTCTGGACTTTCCCAGGCATGTTAAGATGCCTTAAGAAGCACACCCTTCTAAATTCACAAAGAATGTCTTACACACTGCTGCTGCATATATTTTAAATCTTCAGTTTAATCATCTTTCTTTAATGTCTCTGGAAGAGCAATAAAAACAATCACAGGCTTATCCTCCGAGTTATAGCCATTTCCTCTGCTTTTTAATCCAAATGATTTGCATTCATAATGAAAGGGTTATATTTTTTCCAAAAGATGTTACTAGTTTTTACTAAATGAATCTTTCAGTGTTTCATTTCAACCTCTCCCCACCCAGCCTTTAGTACTGATTATTACTTGCTCGAACTGGGATGCTTTGCTTTTGAATCTTCCCTTCCAGTTAACATTAGTTGATACAACTATCACAGTCTGTCATCTCCACTTCCTTTCTCAGGGAGGTGATAACCAGAGTGAAATGAATGGGAAATCCTGTCTCAGGGCGAATTTCTCATTGTGTTGGTGTATTAGCTGTTTTATGATCTATCCGCCACACCATCACAATTCCAGCTGGTGGGTCTTGTTTGAAATGTGAGAGTCTTGCTATGCAAGCCCATGTTCCTTTTAGTTGTTGAAGGAAGTTTCTGAGTAATTTTTACTCTCTGAGATATCTCTTTGTTCAGAGATTGTATCTCCATGGAAATAAAATAGTGACAGCCATAAGCTGATGAATAGATCTCTCTATTAAGTGATCTTGTGGTACAACCAAGTTTTATGAAATATGTAGAACTTCTAGTAACAGATGTCTCTATAGTGCAAAGTGCTATTTTCAGCAGGATGTGAATCCCAGATAAATTCTCTCATCCTGATTTTCTCTCAAGAAATTAGTAAGTAAGCCATGGCTCTTTCTCACAATGACATCACAATCTATTGGAATTTGATTTAAGATTTTATCATTCAAAGACAATGAGTATGGATGATTCTATTTGGTTCCAGAGCACATGTTTACTATTATAGGGGAGAACAAAATAGTTGAACAGAAATGGGTTTGTTGGACTAGGTGACCTGAGAGTGATACAACCCTGATCAAACTAACATTTCAGAAACCCATTCAGAAAATAAAATTTAGTTTACCCGGACTATGAAAGTTAGAGCTTTTCCTTTTGAGTAATTGACAATATTATGAGGAAAGCGATAATAACCTCAAGATAAGAATACAATATTCCGTATGATGGGCAGCATTCTGGGGTCCATGATCTTTTTATCACCCCACCTTATGTCTGTGCATGTTAACTTCCATGGCAAAAGGGGACTTTGCAGATGAAATAAATGTTGTACACCCTGTCATAGGGAGAGTACCCTGGATTATCTAGATGAGCCAGTGTAATCACATGGGCCAGAGAAAGCATAGGAGTAATGAAGAAGACAGTAGTAATGCAGAAGAGTCATAGGCAGAGTGTGTGGCATGAGGAGGACGCAACTTGCTGTATTGGCTATGGAGGTGGAGAAAGGATGCCTTGAGACAAGGAATGCAGGAGCGCTCTAAATCTAGGAACAGCCCTCAGGTGACAGCCAGCAAAGAACTGCGACCTCAACACTACAACGGCGTGGAACTGAATTGCGCCCAAACCTGAATGAATAAGGAAATGGATTCTCCCCTAGATCCTCCAAACAAGGCTTTCCAGACAGGGCCTTTCCTTGATCCCTGACCTGTAAAACTTGAAGCAGAGACCTGTTGGACATTTGACCTATGGAAATGGTGAAATAAGAAATGGGAGCCCTTTTAAGCTGCTAAATTTGTGGCAGTTTGTTAAGGTAACAATAAAAATCTGTATACTCTCTTACAGTTTTAGGCCATCACATCATTGTTGCTATATTTAAACTCTCTCTTTGTCTCTCTCCTGCTTGAAAGTGCATGCGTGTGTGTGTGTGTGTGTGTGTGTGTGTGTGTATTGGAATTTCAATGCACTCAGACATTGTAGTCTCAATTTC
>NW_007730736.1:32817-40986 GCF_000696425.1 Galeopterus variegatus | reverse complement strand
AGTAATGTTTTTATTTCCTTTTATTCAGACTCACACATTTACTAAGACATTATTTTTATGGGGTTGGATATGCTGTTGTAAAATTATTAGCCACACATAAAAATTCATAGATCTTGTTAGAATTCACTAATCTTCACACTATTAGCTAACCACCTCAGCAGAAAATTACCGTAACAATATTAGTATTATTAAAGCAAAGCACTGTGCCTATCTTTGCTAAAATTGATGGGTGTCTGTTACATGAATTTTCCACTAGAAGTCTTTCCATTTAAAAGGAAAGAAGGAAACCCATATCTGTTTTTAAGCTGTGTCTATCTTTGTTTAGATATAGTGCCATAAGCCAGAAATCTTGTATCTTTTTCTACATATCCTGAGCATGTTCCCTGAGAGTTTCTCACTTTTCTTGAAGGGAGCAAGGTATTTCTTCCTCGCCTATTGAGAGACTCTGAGAGCTTAAGAAGGTCTCATTTTCCATAGCCTGATGTCCTGCCCACACTGGTAACTCACAAAGGGGTTGAGATTTTATAATTTAGCCTGATTAGGCTCTATCACATCTTTACATAAAATCATGTTACAATGGCACACGTTTAAGTCAAGCACCAACACAATCAAAATTTAAAGAATGAGTTAAGTAAAAATTTGGGGGGAAAATAACATTTTTTTCTTCCCCTGCTCTGTCAACTTCAGGCTGGCTCAGCCATCTTCCTCATTAGTAAATACCTAAAAACAATAGGCTATAATGAGGTGAGTTGGTAGCTTCACATTACAACATAGCTTGAGGGGTGGTGTCCTTTTGGTAAAGGAGTTTATTTTTTTATAGAAAAAAAAATATTTAAGTGTATCAAGTTAAAATTTCAGTGACAAACCAGTGCTAAGTAGCACATGTCTGTATGTCACCAGAGGTGGCTGTGCCTGACATTTCCTGGAGGACAGCCTATAGTTAAGTAGTATTGAAAGGCACTGCAGGCATTATAGCAAATGTATAGGGTACGGTGAACAACAATGGAGGAAAATCAAGCTATTTGAGCTAATGGCTGATGCTGTGTTCTGAGTATTATGCTTGTGCCATTCACATCACTATGGCTAAGGTTGTGTCAGTGTTTTCATAATAGAGCTACTATTTTAGAGGTTTATAACCTGGCAATAAAAATTGGCTTTGGGCAAAAACTTGACATACAAGACAAGACCTCAGCCAGAAAGTGAATTTCGAGGGATCAGATTTTGTTGGGGGGAGCAGATATGGAATGTGTTTTGTTGTTTCAGGTGTCCATTTGAGTGTCTGAAACTCGACATACAGCTGAGGTTGGAAAATGGCATTTTGTAAGTTATTAGACTACAAGGAGGAATGGAATTCATGAAAGGCTGGTCAAACAATACTTATTCTTATGGGCCTAGCTCAGAATGTTTTCAACTTTCAAAATGTTCTTTCTCAACTTTTCAAAGTGAGAGTATTTGTAATGGTTCACTTTTTTATTTTGATATATGGGAAGGCACGATTGCATGAAGATCAAGGAGTTCAACGGAGTTTATTTTCAGAAGATAATATATTATGGCATGTCGCTTATTTTTTTCAAAATTTAACTCCTTATTAACACCGAATTCATTAATTCTGTTATTGAATGTCACAGATTCATTGCATCTAAATATTGGTAGGAATCCAATTTACACGAAACACAGGAAGACACATCACCTTAACATCACCATCAGCAGCAGCTATTCATTTTGTCTGCACTCTTTGTCAGCAGTGCCCTGGAATCTCCGATGCACTAAAGTGACATCCATTGTTTGACCTCAGGGATCTTTGATCCATTTGTTGTCATAGAGAATTACTAACACAAAGAAGAAATAAGATAAGGAACAAAACTGACAAATATATATTCTGTTGCACACTACCAAACTAATAATTATTTTTAGGCTTGAAATTTTAAGGACCTTTATTTTAAATATTTATAGTAAGCAAGGGGGTCATAAGGTTACAACAAGAATTGAGTTGCACCACAGGAAAAAAGAAAAAGTCCTTGAGAGATTTGAAAAAAGGGAATAATGCCAAAATGGAAGAGAAACAAGTATATTAGTAGAGCAGCAATTCCTGACTACGGAAGATGTAGATGGTCATTTTGAAGATGATATAATTAATAACTATTATTAATATATTAGGAAAAAATATTACTTATGATGACCAATTTGTGCTAGGCATTGGGCTGCTGTACAGGTATGACAGAACAGCTATTGGTAAACAATTGCAGTTTTTTTACAAATAAAATTGCATATTTTACCTTAGACAATGGTCGTCAAGTTTCAAAAAAGAGTATAGAATAGTGATGGATATGTCAAGTTCAAGATAGACATTTATGCCATTGAAATACCTATTCATTTCCCAAAGGGAATGAAGAAACTGCAGCCGCCTTCAGAAAGCCAGACCTGCTCAATTTTTAGTTCAGAGAATGGAAGTTGTCGTATAGCCTTCGTAAAGCACATAGTCTCTGTTGTATGATACAGTGTCATTGTTGACACTTTGGCCTAATTGGGTTTAAATAATGAACATTCATTATTCCAGCTTATGTTTAAAATATACAATAGGAAAATAATAAAATCTTTCAAAAGCAGGATTGAAGAATTGAGATGCAACTGAAAAAGAATTAATTTGATTCCCTTTCATATTTATTCTCTTTCATATAAATCCAGAGTAGTAACAAAGGCTTGACTAAATTATAGAAAGTACATTTGTAAATTATTTTCATGAAAGAGGCAGAATCACCACTAAGCGTACAGAATTTTTTTCTTCGTTAATGAGAGCCATATCTTACCTTACTTTAAACTTTTCCACTTGTGTAAGTCTTTCAATGTGACTCTTTGTTTAACACTGGATTTCACATCAGAGACTTGACAAGTTGAGAGGTGAGTTATCTGGAGCAAAAAAATATTAAGCTTGTCAGAAGCAGTCCTCCCACACAGAATTAAGATAAGATGATCTCAACTTCTTAAGTTCTCAAACTAATAGTTCTAAGGAGATATTTTTATCTATACCCCCAATACAGAATAGATTGTGAAAAAAATAATTTTTCTCTCCCATGTTTGAGAGTCACTGTTTTTACAGATATTCTGAGTTTGTTTTTTTGCTGAATTTTTCTTAAAGAGATCTATATGCTGTTGGGATACACAATTATTGGAAAGAAGGAGGCTATGGAGGCTTTTTAAATCGTCATTTAGTGATGTTTGAGATATGAATGTATGTATTATACCACAGATTGAAGGGAGTGGGATATTTATTTAGAATGTATTGAGTTGCAAGTGGAAATGTGCAATTTAAAAGCAGTAAAAGGTAATCTCCATGTTCCAGAAATGAAGAAGAAACTCAAACCCACATTACTGAACCAGATTTGAAGCTGAAAGACACAGAATCGGTTACTAATTCAAAATCCGGGTTCTCAATGCTGACATAGAAACCTGAGCAGAGAAAAAAGGCACTGTGCCTAGGAGAAAACTGGAAGTGGCCTCACTACATAAAGGCTGACACCATATGGGAATTGTCTTTCCTGTGAAACAACTGAAAAATGTAACCATTAGCCATGGGACTGGGTGCAAAAGCAAGTTACCCACCCTGGGTTTAGTCGTGCTGAGATGGTCTGCGTGACTAAAACCTCAAGCCTCCCAGCATGAACATAGCAAATACAAACTGGTGATGTACGCATGAAACCCTTAGTGCCCCAGCAATGGCAAATATGAAACCATCCCAATAAAGAACCCTCTACACTCCATGTCAGAGAAGGGAGAATGGTAGTCGGGATACACAGAAACTCAGTAACTCTATCATAGATTATAAAGTATTCAGAAGACTCTTACGTAAACAATTTACATATTATGAGTCTTTCTTTTCCCCTGCCCAAGTCCAATTTTCCTCCCCAAACCAAGGGAGTATAAATAGGAAAAAGGCCAGCATTGATTCTAGGAACAAGAGAAAGCTGCTACACATGTGCTAGAGATTTTCATAAATAATTGCCATATACAGAAAAGATAGTACAAGATTAAATAAAAAGCAACCGAATCTCACTCGAGATAGATAACTTAACTAGTTCTATAACCATTAAGTGTTTTGAATTGTAGTTAAGCACACAAGCACATGAACAAACACACACAATTTTTTAAAAAGAAAGAAAAAAGAGAAAGAAATCTACAGGCCCAGATGGATTCACTGGTGAATTCTTCTAAACATTTAAAAAAGATATAATAGCATTCTATCCAAACTCTTGTAAAAAATTAAATAACTGGATATAATCCTTAAATCATTCTGTAAGACTTGAATTACCCCAGTATGAAACCCAAAGATATTACAGAAAAACTCAGACAAGTTTCCCTTATGAACATAGATGCAAAAATCCAAATAAATTTTTACGCAATAAATTCTAACAAAAAAATACAAAGGATAATACATCCTCACCAAGTAAAATGTAGCTAAGGAATGTGAATTGGTCTAACATTGAAAAATCAATCAGTGAAGTTCTAATTAAAGAACAAAAAAATCTATGTGATGATTTAAATAGATGCAGAGAAAGCATTTGAAAAAAAATCCAACATTCACTGTTTATTAAAAAGTTAATAAAAAAATTCTCAGCAAACGAAAAGGAAAAGTGTGACTGTTCAACCTAAAAAAGGTGACATCTATTAAAAACCTACCATTAAAATCAGAATTAATTATGACAAGCTGAATATTTCCCCTCTAAAACCAGTGTAAGGGCATAGATATCTGTTGTCATCAGTTCTATTCAATATTGCTCTATGTTGTCTATCTAATAAAATAAGAAAATTAAGGTCAATAAAAAGTCACCCAGATTAAAAAGGAAGTATAAGCTATCTTTTATTGAAAATGGCTAGATCATCTATGCAAGTAAATCTTACAGAATGTAACAAAAAAGCTACCACTAGTATTAAGTGAGTTAAGTAAATTTGTAGAAACAAAAACAACATACAAAAATCAATTGAATTTCTACTTACTAGACACAAACAATTGGAAATTAGAAGTTTAAGTGGATTTTAATATATAATCAATATATGAAATACTTAAGGAAAATTTGAAAAAAAAAAAGATGTACAAAACCTGTACACTGAAAACTAAAACAAACTGATAAAGAAATCTAAAAAGAACTAAATAAAAGGAGAAATGCACCATAATCATGGATTGGAAGACTCAATATTGTTAAGATATTAGTTCTCTCCAAATTTATCTACAGATTTGCTTATAGTCAAAATCCTAGTAGTTTTATTTTTGTTTTAATTTTTCAGAAATTGACAAGCTGATTCTAAAATTTTCATAGAAACACAAAGGACCTTCCCAGAAGAACTCTGAAAAAAACAAAGGTGGAGAACTTAACCTCATTTTGAGTCTTAATATAAGCCTACAGTAATCAAGATAGTGTGCTATTGGCCTATAGGTAGACAAATAGATGTTAGTAACAGAATAGAGAGAGCAAAAATAAACACACACATATATGGTCAACTGAATTTCAACAGAAGTGTCAAAGCAACTGAAGAGGAAAGAATAACCTCTTCAATAAATGATGCTGAAACAATTTGATATCTATACACAAATATGAAAAAGGAAGAACAAAAAGAAATAAAAATCTCAATCCTTTTCTCACAAACCATATGCTATTTAACTCCAAATAGCTCATAGACCTAAGAGTAAAACCCATATAGATCTAAATGTAAAACAGAAGAAAGTCAAAAATTTAAAACTCCTGTATAATAAGAAATAACCAAAATAATCAGGAAAATAACAAACTGTGAAATATGAATTATACATATACTGCAAACAAATGTTTGATACTATAAAGTTTTTATTTTTTGATTCTAAGATAAAATGCAATACTTCCAATAAACTAATAGACAAAGGAGTAATTCTGGACAAAATAAATTATGAATGGCTAATACACTAACAAAAACAAGTTGAATCTATTTTTGCCAACCATTCAACTCTAGACGTTTATTTGTGAGAAATAATCTGACGTGTACATTAAGATCTGTGTGAAAAGTTAGATATAAATTTAATGTTTAAACTTGTGAGATTGGTTGAACAAATCATAGACCATCCATACAATGGAATAGGATAATGACACTCCAGAAACGTATCTAAAGAGACAGGAAAATGCTGATTACATCTTTTAAACATATGGAACACTATTTTGGTATTGCTTCCATGTATAACTTTAAATATACACAAAGACAGGCTAGATGCTTGAATAACAAAATGTTAATGGTAGTTTTCTACTGGTACTGTGATTAGGGTGATTTTCAACTTTCTTTTATTTTCTGTATTTTGCAAACATTTCTACAGTGGCCTTTGGGTAACTTTTTAAAATAATAATTAAAAGAATTGTAAATATGGGGAGCAGATACAGAAAAGGCTTTAGAGTTTAACAAGTGCCAGGTTATGATAATTCCTTGATTCTTTAAGAAATGGAGAAAAATTGAAGGGACAAAAGAAAATTGTTTTTTTCATAACTCATTGTCTAATTCTAATGTGACTTTATATGCGTATATATGTGATTCTCTTCCAGGTGACAGTAAGGTCTTTGAGCATTGGGACTTTCTCATACATTTTTCTACCTACAGAAAAGTATATAACTTATACAAATACACTGAACAATTTTCATATAAAAAATACAAGAACTCTGAGGAAAATGACCATATATCTACATTTTGCAAGTACCACCCAGCCCAATACTTAGACAGTGTATGGTTGACTTGCCAGAAGGGTAAACTCCAAAGAATATTATGAAACTAATGAGACTAATAACTCCTGATTATACTATATTGAAATGGTTATAATAAACTTTCTGATTAGTAATGACTTTTTTACTTATTTTGTTCATTCAAAATTCATATATGATCATAAAGCATGTGACAAGAGATATATGTAATACTGGAGTTAATAGGGTGGAAAGTTTAATGAGAAAACAAAATTAAATAAAACCTGAAAGTACATGAGACCAATCTGATAAAAAAAAAAAAGGTACACTAGATGACATCTATGAAAATTATAAAATGTTTCATGACAGTGAGTGGCAGTGACTGAAAAGCACTGGGACGCATGGAAAGAATGGAAAGAACAGGAGAAGGAGGGAGATGTGCAAAATCCTAGAAAAAAGTCAGACTCTCTAAATCGAGTACCTAGAAAAAAGTCAGACTCTCTAAATCGAGTAGAGAATAGAACTTCCTAAATAACTATTTTTCCCAAGTAAGTCAAATGTTATAATCATGGACTACCATCCGAGCATAGAATATTCTTGTGATTTATCTCATCACATCATGTGCATTAGGTTTAAAATGCACACTCTCAGCAAGTAATCAAAATCTTTCTCAGCATTCCTGTGTAATCAAGCAACAGAAGTTAAATGTCATGGGAGATAGCAAGATACCACAGTTTAACATACTTATCAATATCTAATGAGGGTCTTCAGAAGAGGCAGAAAGTACGGAAGCTAATTCCCAAAATTTCTATTTGTATCTTAGACTAAAAAAGTGGCAAATATGCATAGCTATCTTAAACACAGGGAGGGTAACTCATTATAAAAATTTGAATTATTTATCCATAAAGTAAAAACAAAATAATTATGTATGCATGTTTAATCTTATTTTGCCAGTTTTACTCAAATTATTTAAATTGTAGATAAGTATCCTGAATGTGAAGGTGCACATGGTATTCCTCGGTACTCTTGATTGATAGAATTCTCTACTCGTTTATGACACTTGATGTCTGTTTTTTAATTTAGCTAACATTTATTATGCACTGATGGCATAGCTGGCATTTTATTAGGTATTATAGAAAATGAAAATAGCAGAAAATACAAGACCTGTCCTAAGTCAGGTTTCTTAGAAGCAAGGCCTGACTGTAATTGACCGAGGGAATGCTCCTTAGGTAAACCCTTTAAGCAGGGAAGTGAAACTAGATGCCCTAGGAGAAGGAATCGAGACTCTGGCAAGGGTGTGGTCTCAGGAAAAGTACAGGCTTGACCTGATCCACAGGAGAGGGCTCCAGAGCATGAACTGCCCTACAGAGTTGGCCAGGAGGCAAAGGGGCTGACTCTTCTCCAGAATAGTCAATCACTGGCTATGAGACACCTTTGGGAGGCTCATCTTCCTGGTGAGGCAGTTTCATACAGCCTAGGGATC
>NW_007730736.1:30763-31661 GCF_000696425.1 Galeopterus variegatus | reverse complement strand
CCTCACCGCTATTTCCAACATGCCCATTCAACTCCATTTGCATTAGCCTCTTTGCTGATTCTCAAATATACTGTGTTTCTGTTCAAGGTCAATGCAGATACTGTTTACTCTACCTAAACTTTCTCCATCCACTTTTGACATGTTTGCTCACATATTTCCTTTAGGTCTGTGATTAAATGTCATTTTGTCAGTCAGCCTTTTCTAATTACACAATCTAACATAGTTCCCCACTTAAAACATATTTTTCATTTTTTATTGATTGATTGGCTGGCTGTCTAACCAAATTAGAATGTACACAGACCCGTAAAAGCAAGAACATTGTTTATCTGTTCACCACTGGTTCCTCTAGAGCTAGAACAATATCATGACCACATTAGGTACTCAGTGATTGTTTGGTGAATGAATGAATAGGTGTTAAAGGATGAAAAAGAGAGAGAGAGAGACAGAGAGACAGAGAATACTCTGCTACAATTGTCAGTGAAAGCCAAGCTGAAATGACTTTTGTACTGACTTTACATGTAAGTTAAAAATTTATGGGCAGGAAAGTAGACGAGAACTTTCCAGACAGACAAATGAGCCAGTACCTCTGAAGCAAGAAAGCACAATGTCTCTACAGTTCTTTGCCCATGCTTTCCATTTTGGAGGATCTATCAATAATCACAACAGTTTTCTCCATGGGGATACCTCTCAGATCTATAGTCTACTTTGCATTACAGAGCAGCTTGCTGAATAGTCTCTCTGACATAGTCTGTTATCACTTTAAATGACACTTTTGGAATTATTCCTGTCTCTGTGGCTAAGGTGTTAGAATTATCAGAGACACCTCATTATCCCTTACCCTCATATCCTGTTAGCTAATATCATTTATTGAGTATTTTCTTATAATATCCTTTATTCA
>NW_007730736.1:28049-29544 GCF_000696425.1 Galeopterus variegatus | reverse complement strand
TGTTATTTAAATGTATTGTTTTAATTTAACATTTCACCTTTTAATTTCTTGTTTCTCCAAGAGGATTTTAAGTCTCTTTTGCTCTGGGATAAAATCATGGTGTAGTATTTCTCTGCCCCAATTCACCCTGTGCAATATTGTCAAATTAACCTCCCTAAATAGGTTCTACTATTCAAAACAACAAACCAGGACCGTTGATGAGATTTAACTTAAGTAAATACTTATACATGTTATCCTCGCTGCCTAGAAGTTTATTTACCACTTTTTTACCTAAAAAATCCCCACTTAGCCTTTGATTCACTCAGCAACAAGGTCACTACAATTTAGACTTCCTAACTTTTCTAGGCATCTTTTGTTTCTACTTTCTTTTTGTGGTCTCAGCATCATAAGTTTCCTTCTATTACAACAATGATTTTATATAAGGATGGAGATTTTGATTTGCAGGAATTAAGCACATTGTCTTCCAAATCAGACCTGGAGTCAAGCTTGTCTTCGTCCCCCCGTTGCCTTTATCACAGAGCAAGCAGCTGCCACAGCAAGCAGCATCAGGCTTTGTAGGAACCCAAAAAACTAGGTGCGGTCATATTTTGAGCTCACTTTAGTTACTTTGTGAGTGAATAAAATCAAAATATCTCTTTTTTGTCATCCTATATAGTCACTAAAGTAGATAGATCCAGTGGCTTTTTCTTCTTTTATCACAAGTGTAAAGGATGTATATAACCATACATAAACCTTATGAAGGAAATCGTGAAGAGGGTGTTGCAGATTGGGATAGCTACGCTAATTAATTCTTCAGGGAAAACACTTTCACTTTTGTTTTACATAATTTTATTCTGATTAATTTTCATAGCTGTTCTCTTGTTCTGATGCTTGCTTATCTGTTATAAATGTGTGGTCGTTTTCTTTTGCCTTTTGAGAGCTCTGGAAGATATCTTGTTTTATTACAAAACTTTCTTAGCAAAAAACAGCATCAAAATACATATTCATATTTAATGCGAGACGAAGCAAACCAAGAATATTGTTACTCACCTGGAAGTTATCTTGCAATTAAAATTTATTCTCCTAGAATATGCCAACAGAGATAATGTCATTGCATTTTATGTCACATGATCTCCTTATCTTTTGAGGAATAAACTGCAAACTTCGGTTATCCTAGGTAACATTTCTTCCAAAATATTTTCTTCCAAAAATATTTAACAATGTAGCAAATATTACTAACCAAATTATGAACTACTTCTTTCAGCAAATTTAATTCCAGAGACTTCATTGTTCCTGTCAGTTGGAATACTTCTGCCTTCGAATAACAAAAACCATGACTCAAAATGACTTAATAAGGAATGTGTATTATATGGTGTAATAGGAAGTCTTGACTCATGATGAGTATCTGGGTTGGTTGGTTCATTGTTAGAACAACGTGATCAATAATCCCCATTCTTTTTATTTCTGCTTTTCTGCCATCATAAATATTTCCTTCATCTAAGATGTATGCAACATT
>NW_007730736.1:25570-27348 GCF_000696425.1 Galeopterus variegatus | reverse complement strand
TTTTTATTTCTGCTTTTCTGCCATCATAAATATTTCCTTCATCTAAGATGTATGCAACATTTCCAGGCATCAAATCCAGAAAGAATAACAAGAGTAAGCAAAGAGATCATTTATTCCTTCACCTCTCTCCTAAGAAATAGAAAAATTCCCGGAGGCCACTGAGCAAACTTGTCTCCTCCCCAACATGCTTCATTGATGAGATCTTGGCCCCATACCCTTTTCTGGACCAATCAGGCTCTCTCCTAGGCTAAGACAGGCCACATACCAAGGGCTGACTTTATGGTCATGTGACCTGTGCTTAGGGCTTAGAACAGACCTCTGCTAGTGCTGTCATGAAGTTCTGAATAATTTTTTAACCAGGGGCCAGCATTTTCATTTTGTACTGGACCTCACAAAATTATGTAGCTGATTCTACATATTTTCCTGAGATAATTAGCTATATGGTGCAGAGAAGGATACCTAAAAAGAACATGTGGGTCTACCAGAAGGGAGGATGGGAGGAAATAATGTCAAGAAGCCAACCCACAGGTTCTAATCTATTCATCACTTGAGTTTAGAACTGGTTGGAACCCATTCTAAGCCACCAAGAGCAACTACAGCTAGTAAAATGACCAGTTTTATACCTATTAGAAAATAATTTCCTTGGGTTAAAGAAGACACTGAGTACAACTGGAAATTGTTTGTATAGTTGGGATTTTAAAGGAAAATGGTTAAAATTTAAGGCATTCCTTCCTACATTATTGCTCTTGATAGCAATGAAAAATCACACATTTACTCTACCAAACTGATTCTCTTCCACCGATGCCTCTCTCCCAAACTTCACATATGACCCCCCTTTTTCCCACATAAACACACAAACACATGTTAAAGTTTTCAAAGCTTTCTCAATGATATGAGAAAAGCAGAAAATCCTTCAACCATATTACAAGGCCCAGCATGATCTTGCTCCTGCCCACCTCTCCTACATCATGCAGCATTTCTTTCTACTTCAGTCTCTGGGCTCTGACCACCCAGGCTGTTCAGTTTCCTTAGAATTCCAGTTGCCTGCAACCTAGAACTTCTGTTATGCTATTCTATCTGGCCCTCCCCTCTTCTTCATCACAGTGAATTCACACATATAATTAAGATCAAGTTTGAAGTCATGCACTCAAAATACCTTCCTTGCACCCAATGCCAGGTCCAGTTATTTTGTTCCTGGAGCCTATAGACATACATTGCTTTCCTTCAAAACTGATATCTTGAGGTCTTTTATGGACAATTTTATCAGTGTTTGCAACTTGTAGACTAATACCAAGAGAGCTTAAACCTATGGAGTCAAGAATGGCAATCAAAAAATCAGCCTCACAAGGCTCTTTCAAAATGTGGCTCAAATTCATTATAACCACAAAAGAGTAATTAGGCAAAAATCAAATTTGGGTCACATTTCTAACTAGAGAATTTGTTGTGTAGAGGATGTAAGTTAGATTAACTAAGCTTTATAATTATATTTAGTTGGTTTGTCTATTATTTCACTCAGACATACAACTTTGAGCTCACTTATTTTGTAAATATAATCTCCTGTTATGATTTAAACTGGAAAATAACAAAAATAGAACACCCTGATTCAGTGGTAGATCTATGTTCTTTTGGTTAAATAATTTCTAATGCACTGTGAAGATTCCTTTTAAACTCTACACTTTAACTTGACTAATTCGTTGAGTGCTTTCCAGTCATTTTATTGTATTTTTGAAACTTCTTATGTTGCTCATCAAACTCCAGTATTGAAGTACTTTTGAATC
>NW_007730736.1:22398-25293 GCF_000696425.1 Galeopterus variegatus | reverse complement strand
TTGTATTTTTGAAACTTCTTATGTTGCTCATCAAACTCCAGTATTGAAGTACTTTTGAATCCAATGTGTTCGAGATGCTTTCTAATGACATCTGGAGACAGGTTTTTATTTCTCTTTGGCTTGCTGTCCTTCATTAAACACATGAGAGACAACTTTAAATTTATATTTTCATTAGGCCTCTTTCTAACTGTTAGTAATATGGTCGGTGATCTGATTGCTAACTAAAGATTTAGAGTGAAAATACGGCTGTGGTTTTAAAAATGCATTGAGTGTATGTGTATGTGTTTGTCTGTGTGTCTGCATGTTTGTGTACCTATGTATCTGTCCATGCCCACGTTTATACATACACAGACACACATACTGGTGACTACGTTGTTTTTTACAACTCAATGATGAATGGGTTCGAGATGCTTTCTAATGACATCTGGAGACAGGTTTTTATTTCTCTTTTGGCTTGCTGTCCTTCATTAAACACATGAGAGACAACTTTAAATTTATATTTTCATTAGGCCTCTTTCTAACTGTTAATAATATGGTCGGTGATCTGATTGCTAACTAAAGATTTAGAGTGAAAATACAGCTGTGGTTTTAAAAATGCATTGAGTGTATGTGTATGTGTTTGTCTGTGTGTCTGCATGTTTGTGTACCTATGTATCTGTCCATGCACACGTTTATACATACACAGACACACATACTGGTGACTACGTTGTTTTTTACAACTCAATGATTATGATGAATCCATTCATTCATTCAGTGTTCCAGGCACTCATCTATACATTAGGGATATAATAGGAAACCAAACAGATAAGGTAACATTGTCAGGTAACTTATGTTCAAGTAATTGAGAGAGACAGTAAGTACATAAATAAATATATTCACATAATGGTAAGCACTATGAAGATAATAAACTGGGTTATTGCGATAGTGATGTGGCACACAGTGACAGATGGGGGCAAGGAAGATTCATCAGAAAATGTAATATTTGAACTGTGACCAAAACAATTAGAAGGAGGAGCAATTTGAATATTACAGAAAAAAAGAAATTAGCTGAAAGTAAACTTAATTTAGCCATGAGGAAGGAACTGCGTCAACTTGTAGATAGCTAAAAACTTTAATTGGTTAGAACATGTTTTTTAAGTCCAATAAACTTCGATGTCAGACTGTTTATTTTCTGCTTTGTGATTGTACGAGAGGGGGATACCTAGCTATGACTCACAAAAGTATAAGAAACTTTGCTCTTCCTACCTGGAATTCCTGTCCTATCTTGCCCATGATTGACAGTGCTATGTTGGACAAATTACTTCACTTCTTGAGTGCCTTTTTTTTTTTTTTTTTTTTTTTTTTAAAAAATAAAAAAAGAACAGTAATGCCTGCCCTGTTATCTCACTAGAGGGTGAGGTTCTAAGATAAACTGTACAAGATCATACTTAAGAGAGAAGATTCAGGAATCAGATTTGTAACTCAATATCTGTGGAAGCTTGGGCAAGAGACAGCATTTTTGCATCTCAGTTTCTGATCTGTAAATTATGGAATAATAGGATACACCTGAGAGCTGTTATAAGGCTTAAAAGACATAATTTATGTAAAGCAGCTGGCACATAGTAAGTACGCTCACTAAATTAGGTATTATTATTATTATTTTTATCAGAAAAGGCAGTGACCATAAAAGCTCTTTATAACTGAGGGAAACTCTATAAACACAGGATATAATTGTGTGTTTAGTAGGTAGGCAATGATTATCGGGTGGTGGCTTGAAGCATTCTGCTAAGGAATTGTCTTTTTTTTTCCTTAAATTGTGACATACTTTGAGGGAATTGGGCTGTTTTAGAAGCATTATATTCTACCACAATTTATCTTTTTTTCCTTAAGTTGTGACATACTTTGAGGGAATTGGGCTGTTTTAGAAGCATTATATTCTACCACAATTTATCACTGTTTTTTTATAATTTCATGTCCAAAAATATAACTTTCACTTGGGATACTGGACGTTTAATAAATCAGCATATTTATTATCTCCATGGAGGTAAGTATTCCTTGTCCTGTTCTGGAAGAATGAATGTTTTTGTTTGACACTCTAGTCTTAAAGAGACAAAGCAGTATTCCCTTCCTTATGCACTAGGTGCAAGGTGAATGGTGATAAATGAAGACAGTTTAAGACACTCAGAGGTATAAATACAGTCAGAATAAAAGGGTCACTTCCATTTCTAAGCTTAAGAAAGCTGGCGAGGCCACAATGAGTAATTATATACTAAACGAAACGTGAAGTTATTAATGGTACTGTTTCACTTTTAGCAATTTAATTGTCTACCAGAAGACTATCCAAAGATACTACATTATATTCTCTAGTTTTTTACTTCTTTGCCTACTGAAGCTTTTATAATGATTTACATTAGTAATAGGCTTTCTCCAATGCACTTAATTTAATCATTCTCAATTTATTCTTCGTTTGATGGAAAGCAATTAAAGAGAGTGTAGAGCCCCGCCCCCAAATCACTGCCCTCACTTCTATACACACAGGTGTACGAAAGTGTACACCTCTCAGCTGTTCAGTTGAGCCAGAAGGCCTGTCCATAAGGTGGAAAGCATAGATGATAGCCCTACCTTAAGGTAAGAAAACAATCCTGCATTGCAACATTGAAAATTTAATGACAAGAATAAGACGAAAGCTAACATTTCTCAGGCACTCATTACATTCCACACATTGTGCTCATACCTCTATATGGATTTCATTTCATCCTCATTTCCAAACTGTGAGGAAGGAATGTGCGTGAGCCTTATTATAAATGGGGAAACTGAGGCTGAAACAAGTAAGGGAACTTGCCATGGCCGCATAGCCAGGATGTGGAGCCATGCTAACCCAAATTCAGTCAGCCTGGCTTTAGAAACCAGTCTGGT
>NW_007730736.1:16729-21804 GCF_000696425.1 Galeopterus variegatus | reverse complement strand
CCAGGATGTGGAGCCATGCTAACCCAAATTCAGTCAGCCTGGCTTTAGAAACCAGTCTGGTAACCATGATCGATCAGTGTAAGTCAAATTATGTGACTCTCCATGCACAGCTCCCTGAAGTCTCCAGTTATAATTCACACTTGCTGGTCTTAATGCTCAAAACCTTTATTTCCACGTATTCATATATTTTATTCCCTTGTTCTGTTCAGGCATCTGCTCGAATGTTACCTCGTTAGAGAAGTTTTCCTGACCACTCTATCTGAAAAGGCGACCTCTGACTCTCTCGATCTCTTAATCTGCTTTCTTTTTCTTCATTTATCTTATTATTACCTGACACTACATATTATTTATTTCATTAATATTTCCTCCACTGGGAGATCAAATGTCCTCAAAGAAATATTGCATTTTGTAATGATGAATATGCTAATTATCCTGACTTAATCATCACACATTGTACACAGATATTGATATTCAACTCTGTACCTCACGAATATGTATAATCAATTAGGTTTCAATAAAAAAAACTAGTCTATAAGATACTGTGATGAGGGATACATGTAATACATTTGTCAAAACCCAAAGAAGTGTACAACACAGAGAGTGAACCTCAATATAACCTCTACATAACCTATGGACTTTAGTATTAATATTGGCACATCAATTGTAACAAGTGTACAACATGAATGCGAGACATTAATAATGGATGAGGGGAGTGTGTAAGGGATATATAAAACTTCTCTGTATTCTCTGCTCATATTTGTGTAAGCCTAAAACTGTTCTATAAACCATCTATGCATCAAAAAAAAATTTTTTTCTCTGCTGGACCATAGGGATCGTGAAGACAAAAATTTGTTTTGTTTTGTGTCCAGAACACTGTAGGAGTTCAATGAATATTTGTTGAATGGAGGAATGTGTGAAAAAAATACTAAAATAATAAGCAAATATGTGTCAGTGTTAAGCATAGTGTGTGGCACAATAAAAGCACTGAATAAGGTTGGTTTATTTTGTAATAAAAAAGTAACAATAATTATAATTATCAAACATGATGAAAGGAAATATAGTAGAGGGCAAAAAATAAAAACCACTGCATTCCCCTGAAGGGACCTAAAAAGCTGAGGTAGAACAAGTCACCAAGATAATTTTGTAAATGAACAGAAATACCTCATTAGTTTCCTGGAAAAGCAGAAAAAAAAATCTCCAAGTTGAACGCATTGTTTAAAAGTATCAGTAATTAACACTTGTTTCCAAGTTCACATGGTAAATTCTAAGCACTGAAGAAAAGTTAGCACATATAGTGTAATAACTATTTTTGCAAGGAGTGGATATTTTTTCAAATTTGATATATATCAGTCCTAGTTTAAAAATATGTTATATAATGTATTTTGAAGCGTGTATACATCCAAGTTGTATGGTTAAGTGATAATAATATAAACTAGAATATAAAATAATATATATGTGTTTGTGATATATTTTCTTAACAGAGAGCAGAATTATGCTTAATATTTCCATGTTCTTGAATAAATGGATTAGTCACACAGAAAAAAAGACACCTAACTTGCTAAATTACTAAAAATGATGTTCATATTTTGCAGGTGATGACAAGTGCACTGACTTTTTTTTACTACATGCATCACTTTTAAAAGAATTTTGCTAAACATGCTGCTAGCAGGTTGTCCAGCATTATTTTCTGTTGCTGTCCTATAAAACTAGTAAATTTCCTGAATCACAGAAATATCACTTTCTATTTCCTCAATTCAGAAACACAGATGTGTTGTCTAGAGGCTATCTCTAACACTCTAAATTGTGAGAAACGACTATATCATTATATTCTAGGCTCTGGGGATGCAGTGCTGGGCAGTGCCAACAAAGTTCTTCCTGTCATGTAGTGCACACTGTCTGTAGTAGACGTGAATGAATGTGGCTGCCTGGCTGATACATGTTCTGCTGTGAGAATGGATGAATCTCCAGTTACCAAGTTTCTTCTACATTATCATTCATTTTTCCCTAACTGATGCTTCCAGTGATGGATTCCAAGAGTCATCCCGTGTAATTTTTTATATGTATATTTAAAAATCTGGAACCAAGCTAGAATTCTCCCTCTGTCTGATAGCTAAGAGATGTGAAGCTTTGCAGGTATTGGCTGCCACATTTCCCTCTGTATGGGTAAAGCCTGTTCACAGTTCAAGAGAATGAAGCCAAGGTACATAGAAAATAAAAAATTGAGGCAAACCAGCAGCATTGCAGCCCTATGATCAGTTAAACTTGAACCCCAGATGCTTCCCTGCCCTTCTATTGGTTTGGTTATTTGAGATACTCTAGTACTCTTTAAGCCAATATTCCTCTTTTTGCCTAAGCTAGTTTGCACTGTGTTTCTATTATTTACAATCAAATAAATTGTAACTAATATCGTTAGACTTACTGTGTGCCTGCTTATTTCCAAATGTACAATTGACAATGGTGAGCATCATCAAGAAAGGAATTTGAGGTTAAAAAAAAAAAAAGCCATTTTTTTCCCCAAACACAGATATCTATGTGTATAGTCTTGGTCAATAACCATAATGCAAGTTGAAACTATCAGGTACTAAAATAAATAGTAAAAGTGGAGAAATTTGCATATGAAAACCACAGGAAAT
Source organism: Galeopterus variegatus (assembly GCF_000696425.1). Taxonomy (NCBI): domain Eukaryota; kingdom Metazoa; phylum Chordata; class Mammalia; order Dermoptera; family Cynocephalidae; genus Galeopterus; species Galeopterus variegatus. The sequence continues at coordinate 19,171 of NW_007730736.1, read as the reverse complement.
GCATAAGACCCTTCAAGTAGGAAAAGATAAATATAGAGATGAGGCATGTTTAAAGGGAAGACACAGATTTCTACTATCACACTTGTTACATGGAGGCCAAAAACTTAAAAACAGGGACACAAGTGAAAAAAGACTCTGTTTTTTATGTTCTATAACAAGCTGAGAACAGTGGATAAGGTAAGTCCTGAAGAAGACGTGTATACTTAGCTATTAAGAATGTGGCAGAGGTTTGTATAGGTGTGGTGGGGTAGAACTCAAGCAATGAGAGGTTCATAAAGACAAATCAGAATTAAGTACCAAGGCCGGCCCGTGGCTCACTCGGGAGAGTGTGGTGCTGATAACACCAAGGCCACGGGTTCGGATCCTATATAGGGATGGCCGGTTTGCTCACTAGCTGAGCGTGGTGTTGACAACAACAAGCCAAGGGTTGAGATCCCCTTACCAGTCATCTTTTTAAAAAAAAAAAAGAAAAAAATAAGAATTAAGTACCAGACTAGCACAGAAATAGGTCAAAAAATTAAATTTATGTGAACAAAAATAATCTGGTGTGACTTAAACAGATAAAGATGGATTTGAGTGCTACAAAATTTTTGGAGAGGTAAAGGGCAAAATGTATGTCATTTAGGATGAATGAAAGAATGGTGTGCTTGGGGGGTATCTGAGTAATTAACTGGTTAGTGAGGATATTATTGGTAACAAGTAGTAAGAAAGTCAGGTCATTTCTTCTTCTTTCCTGTCTGGAAAAATTAGTCCCTATTCACTATCCCTACTTCCTTCCTCATTACACTGCCCTTTCTCTCTTTCCCCTCATCCAAGCCACTTTACTAAATTTTCTTATTCTGAAGTCACTCATGACTTTCTGACTGCCAGATCCAGTGACTTTGAATTGATCTCCCTCCTTGACTCCTCCGTTGGTCTATGAAGATAAAGTCAAACCCATCAAGATAGACCCATGGGTTTTGAAAAGTGCAAAGAAACCTCCTCCCAGGATATTATGAAAATTACCCATGTCTGAAGTCTGGCTTTCAGACATTATATCTCATTTGATTCTTTCAAGTACAATCCTAAACTGAACAACTGTTTACTTCCTATGTTTGTCTAGCTAGGTCTCGCTATTTCCTGGTTGCTCCTAATACTGACAGGGCCCCTTTTCAACAATGGGTTCTATGGGAAGGGAAAGGTGGATTAAAGAAAGCTTTACATGGGAGGGAAAATTTCCTTAGACACTTTTCCCTTTCAATAAAATCACTCAATCCTTAGTATAGGCACATTTCAGTCTAGGCTCTTAGACTCTAATTATCTGTCTGTTTTCCATATTCTCCATTAGACTGTGACAAACTGGTAGTAATGACGAAGTTCATTCACCTTTAAATTCTCAATGACTAGCAGGCTACTTGCCACATTGTACGTGCTAAATGAATTTTGTGTAACCTGAACAGAATTGCACCATTACTGCTATAGCATTCCAAACTCTCTATTATTATATCTAACATACTGTATTATAATTTATTTTCTGTGAATTTATCAAAAGAAAGTTTCCCATTTTAGTCATGTCTTTCTCTTTATTGCTTAGTATGCAGTACGTACTAAAAATATTGTTGCACATGTGAATTAAATAAGTGAATGGACAAATAAATTAGTGAATTTAAATATAATAAAGTGAAGTTAAAATGATTATTGAGGTTTAGGGCATGGAGAACTAAGAATGGCTCAGGGTTAGCAGAGCATATATATCTTGTTGCAAAATATTCAGTTAATAAAGAAATGGGAAATCTAAATGGACAGAAAATCTAGCCCAGAATCACTGGTAGTCTATCTCTAATTCAAACTTTATCCCTATAATATCCCCTGTGGTTCAAGTCACATCATAAAATAGTGTGTCTCCATGTCTTTATTTCTGTGATTCATACACCTGGAATAACCCTACATTTTAATCGCTTTTTTTTCCTCAAAGTCCTATTTGCCATTCAAAAACCTATTCATATCTCACATCTCCCCAAATTGATTCCCAGTTCTGCTCAATGTCATGTATCTGTACTATGTATCTCCCTCATTTGTACTATTTTATATTTCAGATAGCTTTCCATAATAGCATTTAATACAGTCTAACCTGTATTATGTTTATTTATATACATTATGTTTATTTGTTATCATATGCAGTAAATTTTGAGGACTTGGGAGTCAGGGGCAAGTCTCTAATTCTATTTACAATTCCTAGACTGTTTTAGACAAAGAAGGTACACCATATATGTATATTCAATGTATTATCTTAGTGGTGATTAGAAATATAAGACTAGAGATTATGTGCAAGCTCAGCAATGTACACTCATTGAACCACTGTTTGTGTGTGTATAATATTATGTATTAGAATAATATGTGTTGGCCGGCCCGGTGGTGCACTGCTGCAGTGCGCCACTTGGGAGCGCGGCGGCACTCCCGCCG
>NW_007730736.1:13655-16292 GCF_000696425.1 Galeopterus variegatus | reverse complement strand
GGGTTGCGATCCATTGCCGGTCACGAAAAAAGACAAAAAGGAAAAAAAAAAAAAAGAAGAATATGTGTAGTCAATAAATATGTTTTGAAAACTGGCCTTAGTATAATAGAAACCCTGTACCACACCAAAATTAGTAACTATGTTGGAGGGATCAAAACTGGTGTCAAAGTTAATATAACTTTTACATCATGCTAATTTTTAAGGCATATGGAGTTAAACTTATTTTTTTCTCTGCAGCTTAGGGCTTCCCTCTTGTATGTGTTTTTGCTGCTGACCAGGAGCTCAGAGAAATATAAGGTTTCAAATGTCATCATTCATGAGGTTTGCATAAATAACTTTCAAGGTTCTTTTTTTTTCTTTTCTTTTCATTTTGTTCCCAAATGGCTTATCAAGATTGGGAAAAAAAATATTATCCATAATTGCTACACCTTAAATTGCAATATACTATGCCAAACTAATCATAGATATTTATAGCCTGCATAAACTCTGTTTGCCCATCCATGGCAAGCATTTAATAAAACTAGTTCATCTGGAAAGTAAGTTAAATTAAATAATCCAAAATAAATGTGATGCATATTCAAAAAATGTGGTGCTTAGATTGAGCTAACCAAAAGGAAGTCAGGCCCCAGCAAAGACAGACAAGCTAGAAATCAATCTTTCTATCTGAAACATTAGGTCTTCACCCTATCTTTTGGATCCATTCTTTTAGACAGTGTGTTCTTGCCCATTTTTATTAAATCCTCTGAAATCCAATATATCTCTATTGTATACTGCATAAATATAATTAAAAAATCATACTCCAGCTTCTATATACAAATCCAAAATCTACATGAGAAAATTCAAATAAAGTTTTCAAGGGAGATTTTACTTTTTTAACATGAAAGCAAAATCAATTTAAGTGTAAATGCACAATAAAGCAGAGCTAAAGGAAGGATTGTGAAGTAAATGCTGGTATTTTCATTCATAAGATACTACAAAATTTTCAAAGACTTGAAAAATAATTGCACTCTTATAACAGCCTAGAGAAAAAGACTTGGGGCACTTAACTGAAGTTTATTTCCACCTCCATGCAAACAAAAGAAAAACTTACAGCAGCAAATAGCTGTGTTTAGCAAGACTAACGTGGCTCATGAGGAGGCTATCAAACCATGATACTGGTCCACAATCTCTTATCTGCTATTCTAAAATACACAAAGCCCTAAATATCAAAAGTGTTCTTTGAGACATTTGGTGCCAAAACCTCTCTTGACCTGACCTAAGAGGGGGTGACAATTATCCTTTTAATTTTTTTTATTATTAGCATAATCATCATTATAAATTGTAATCCTTCTCCATGCCTTCCATTCAACCTATCACTCCCCAACCCATCCCCCTCCATTCCCCCCATCACTAGTATCTGTAGGTTTGTTCTCTCCTTCTGAAAGTTCAATGCAGTACTGTGTTTTTTCGTTCTTTCATCCCTTCTTTCTTAGCACCAAGTTATGAGTGAGAACATGCAGTATTTCTCTTTCCTTGTCTGGCTTATTTCACTTAAAATAATTTTCTTCAGGCTCATCCATGTTTCTGAAAATGATTGAATTTCATTCTTTTTTATGGCATAGTAGTATTCTAGTAGTATATATAGATACCACATTTCCTTATCCAGTCATCCATTGATGGACACTTAGGTTGGTTCCATATTTTGGCTATTGCAAATAGAGCTGCAGTGAACATGGGAGTGCAGATATCCCTTCGATACGATGATTTCCATTCCTTTGGATATATACCCAGTAGTGGGATTGCTGGATCATATGGTACTTCTATCTGTAGTTTTCCATAATGGCTGTGCTAATTTGCAGTCCCACCAACTGTTTAGAAGAGCTTCCCTTTCCCTATATAATCACCAGCATTTGTTATTCTGTCTTTTTATTAATGGCCAACATTACTGGAGTAAGATGACCTCTCAATGTAGTTTTGATTTGCATTTCCCTGATGATTAGTGATGCTAAGCATTTTTTCATGTACCTTTGGCCATTTGTATGTCTTCCTTTGATAAATGTCTATTTAACTCCTTTGCCTATTTTTTAATTGGATTATTTGTTTTTCTCCTGTAGAGTTGTTTGAGCTCCTTATATATTCAGGATATCAATCCCTTGTCAGATGTATAGTTTGCAAGTGATTTCCCCCACTCTGTAGGTTGTCTTTCCACTTTGTTGACTGTTTCCTTGGCTGTGAAGATTTTTAGTTTGATATAATCCGATTTGTTTATTTTTTATTTTGTTGCCTGTGCTTTTGGGGTCTTATTCATAAAGTCTTTGCCCAGTCCTACTTCATGCATTGTTTCCCCTATATTTTCTTTTACTGCTTTTATGATGTCAGGTCATATATTTAAGTCTTTAATCCATTTTGAGCTGATTTTAGTATAAGGTGAGAGGTACAGGTCCAGTTTCATTCTTCTGCATATGGATGCCCAATTTTCCCAGCACCATTTATTGAAGAGGCAGTCTTTTCTGCAACATATGTTCTTGTTGCCTTTGTCAAAGATCACTTGGCTGTAAGTGTGTGGGTTGATACCTAGGTTTTCTATTCTATTGCACTGATCTGAGTGTCTGTTTTTATGCCAGTACCATGCTGTTTTGGTTACAATAGCTTTGTAAT
>NW_007730736.1:0-12901 GCF_000696425.1 Galeopterus variegatus | reverse complement strand
GTAATATAATTTGAGGTTGAGTAGTGTTATGCCTCTAGCTTTATTTATTTATATATTTTTTTGCTTAGAATTGCTTTGGCTATTCAGAGTCTTTTGTTGCTCCATATGAATGTTAGGACTTCTTTTTCTTTTTCTGTGAAGAATGTCATTGGTATTTTGATGAGGATTACATCAGATCTGTATATTGCTTTGGGTAGTATGGATATTTTCACAATGTTAATTCTTCCAATCCAAGAGCATGGTATGTCTTTTTACCTTTTTGTGTTCTGTTTAATATCTTTCAGTAGTGTCTTGTTGTTCTCATTCATTGTAGAGATGTTTCACCTTCTTGGTTAAATTGATTCGTAGGTATTTTATGCTTTTAGTGACTATTGTAAATGGGCTTGCTTTCTTGATTTTTCTTCTGCAATTTTGTTATTGGAGTATAAAATGCTATTGATTTTGAGGTGTTCATTTTGTATCCTGCAAAATTACTGAAATTATTAATCAGCTAAGAGTTTTTTGGTGGAATCTTTAGGTTTTTCTATATATAAAATAATGTCTTCTGCAAACAGCTACAGTTTGACTTCATCTTTTCCAACTTGGATGTACTTTATTTCTTTCTCTTGCCTGATTGCTCTGGCTAGCACTTCTAATACTGTGTTAAATAAGATGGTGAGAGTGGACATCCTTTTCTTGCTCCTGTTCTTAAGGGAAAAGCTTTCAGCTTTTCCACATTTAGGATGATATTGGTGATTGGTTTGTCATTTATGGCTTTTATTGTGTTGAGATACCTATTTCTATACCTAATTTGCTGAGAGTTTTTATCATGCAGGACTGCTGAATTTTGTTGAATTATTTTTCTGCATCTGTTGAGGTAATCATATGGTTTTTGTCCTTAATTTTGTTGATGTGGTGTATCACATTTATTGACTTGCATATGTTGAAAGGATGAATCCCATTTGATCATGGTGCATAATTTTTTAGATGTGTTGCTATATTCTGCTTGCTAATATTTTGTTGAGGATTTTTGCATCTATGTTCATCAAGAATATTAGCATGTAATTTTCTTGTTTTCATTTATCTTTGTCTGGTTTTGGTAGGCGATGCTGGCCTCATAGAATGAGTTTGGGAGAATGGTCTCTGTTTCAATTTTTTGAAATAGTTTGTACAGAATTGGTATTAATTCCTTTTTAAAAGTTTGATAGAATTCAGCTGTAAAGCCATCTGGTCTAGCTTTCCTTTGTTGGAGGTTTGCTGATTACTGCTTCAATCTCATTGTTTGTAATTGGTCTGTTCACATTTTCTATTTCCTCTTGGTTCAGTCTTGGTAGTTTGTATTCATCTAGAAATTTATCCATTTCTTCCAGGTTTTCATATTTGTTGGTGTATGGATATTTATAATAATCTCTAATTATTCTTTGTATTTCTGTGTTACTGGTTGTAATGTCACCCTTTCCAGTTCTTATTTTTGTTATTTGGGTCTTCTCTCTACTTTTGTTGTTGTTGTTGTTGTTGTTTGTTGTTGTTAACCTAGCTAATGATTTGTCTATTTTATTTATCATCTCAAAAAAACAACTTTTTGTTTCATTAATCTTTTGTATTGTTTTAGGGGGGGGGGTTCTATTTCATTTAGTTCTGCTCTGATCTTAATTATTTATTTCAGTCTATATTTTTAGGATTGTATTTTTTTTTCATAGTTCTTTGAAGTGTAACATTAGGTCATTTATTTGAAGCCTTTCTATTCTTTTGATGTAAGTGTTTATTGCTTTTGTGGGTTACTGCTTTTGCAGTTTCNCCTTTCTATTCTTTTGATGTAAGTGTTTATTGCTTTTGTGGGTTACTGCTTTTGCAGTTTCTTACAGGTTATGGTATGATGTATCTTTATTTTTGTTAGTTTCAAGAAATTTTTTTATTTCCTGTTTAATTTCTTCTTGGATCGATTGGTCATTCAAGAGCCTGTGGTTTAGTTTCCATGCAGTTGTATAGTTTCCAGAGTTTTACATGTTATTAATTTCCAGTTTTAATCCATTATGGTCTGGAAAGATACCTGGAATGATTTCAATTTTTTAAAATTTGCTGAGCCAATGTGTGACATAACATGGAGTCTACCCTGGAGAATGTTCCATGTGCTGATGAGAAGAATGTATATTCTATAGTTGTTGGGTGAAATATTCTGTGGATATCTGCCAGGTCCAATTGGTCCAAGGTACAGTTTAAATCCTATCTTTGTTGATTTGTTGCCTGGAAGATCTGCCCAATGCTGAGAGAGGAATGTTCAGCCCACTACTATCATATTAGGGCCTATCTCTTCTTTTTTTATATCTAATAGTGTTTGCTTTACATATCTGGGTGCTCCAATGTTGGGCACATACATATTTATGATTGTTATGTCTTCTAACTGGATAGATCCTTCTATCATTACAAAGTGGCCTTCTTTGTCTCTTTTTATGGCTTTTGGCTTAAAGTCTATGTTATCCAATATAAGAATAGCTATTCCTGCTCATTTTTTGGTTTCCATTTGCATGGTATATCTTTTTCCATCCCTTTACTTTAGCCTGTGATTTTTAAAGGTATGGTGAGTCTTTTGAAAACAGCATATATGTGGGTATAGCTTTTCAATCCAACCAGTCAGCCTGTGTCTTTTGAATGGGGAGTTTAATCCATTTACATTTATTGTAGGTATTGACATATACTGCTTTCCTCTGTCCTTTTATTGCTTTTTGTTCAGATGATTTAAATACCTTTTGTTCCTTTCTTCCTCTTTTATTTGTCATCTTTGATGTTTTTTGGATTTCTGACGTGGCTTGATTTAGCTTCTTTCTCTTTCTCATTTCATTTTTGTTTTAACAGAAGGTTTTAATACTTCTTGTGCATCCATAATAGTGATGGTTGTTTGTCAGATTCCAGATGCAGGACTCCATTGAAAATTCTAGCAGTGCTGGTCATGTAGATGTAAACTCTCACCATTTTTGTTTGCCTGAGAAATACACTATTTTTTCCCTCATTTCTGAAGGATAACCTTGCTGGATATAGAATAGTTGGCAGGCAATTTTTTTCTTTTAGTATCTTGAATATAATATCCCATCTTCTTCTGGCCTATAAGTTTCAGTTGAGAAGTCTGCTGTTAGTCTGATGGGGGGTCCCTTATAAATGATTTGACACTTTTCTCTTTTAGAATTCTCTGTTTAACTTCAAGCTTTGCCAGTTTGACTATAATGTGTCCTGGAGAGGACATTTTTCAATGGAATCTGTTTGGGGATCTTTGGCCTTCCTAGACCTGAAGGTCTGCATCTCTCCCTATACCTTGGAAGTTTTCTGTTATTATTTCCTTGTATGGTTTTTTTCATGCCTTTTCCCTCCTCCTGCCATTCTGGAATACCCATGATTTTGACATTTGTGTACTTGAGATTGTCTGCTAGCTCTCTTAGATTGTCTTCATTTTTTTGAAATTCTTTTTTCCTATTTTTTTGGTCTGCCTGAGTTATTTTAAATAGACCATCTTTGAGATTTAAAATTCTTATTTCTGCTTGCCCTAGCCTGGTAATTCTTTCTTTTGCTTGTTCTAGTCTGCCTCTCAAGCTCTCTGTTCTTTTTTAAATTTCATTGAATGAATCCTTCAGTTGTAGGACTTCTGCTACATTCTTATTTAAGGTATTAATCTCTTTGTAAATTTCCTCCTTCATATTCTGGATGTTTTTTCTTGTTTCATTATGTTCTCTAATTGATTCTTTTCTTTTCTCTTTGAATTTTCTTTAGATCATTGCTCAAAATTCCTTTTCAGCCATTTCAAAGGTTTCCTGCTCTATGGGATCTCATACTTGAGAATTATTGTATTCCTTCAGTACTGTCATATTTTGTTTATTTGTAGTTCTAGTATATTTTTTTGTTGATGTTTGGTCATCTGGTAGGTCACTTGTTTCTTCTATTACTCTGGAGTGTGCTAAGACTTCCTCCTCTATTTGTAGTCTCTGCAGTGGGCAGCCTCTAGGGTTGTCCTAGCTGCTACAGTGGTGGTGATCTGTCCTTGCAGTGGCAGTGGCTGGGGCAGACTACCTTAGTTCTTGCTCAGGCTGTGGGTGGGTCATTCTGGGGCTTGGGTCTGGGACCAGAGTGGGACAACACTCACCTGGGCTCCTGTTCAGGCAGTGGGCAGGCCTCTCTGCAGCTTTCGTCTGGGCCTAGCATGGTGACGTGGGATGGCGCTTATCTGGGCTCCTGCCTGGGTGGTGGGTGGACCTCTCTGGGGACTTGTACTCTTTTATTTTTTCTGTAAATAGTCATTCATTTTGCTAAGGACAGATTAATAGAGGTGTTGTATTATATATGGTTCTTCATTCCTAAAATCAAAAACATTTTGAATTCAGAAACACATCTGCCCTCAAGGATTCCAAATAAGGAATTTAAATGTGATAAAATCATTTTCCCTCTCAAACCAGCAAAACTACCTCCCTCCCAACCCCAACTGCACACAGACTCAAGTTTCTATTTGCATTTTGTGGTTTGAGAATCATTTTCACTAGGAAAAGTGTTTTCAAGAAGTGTAAGAAAATAGAGACATTGGAGAACATATGTTTATGCCTTTCCCTACTCTACTTGGATTAGATTTAATCCTGTATGTTTGGAAGGGTACGAACCAGAAGCTGAAAAACATTTTTATTCTGAGTTATTGAGAATTTGGCCCAAGGCAGATTTTTTTTTTTTAGAATGCCCATGACAAAACTTTGGAAGCACAAGTATACAAGAATCCTGATTTGGTCACTGGCATTTGCTTCATAAGACCCACCCATGAGCAGTGGCAGTAGTGATTCGGAAGTGTTTTGCCTTCAAATGACTTGGAAGTCATTAAAAATCAATAAATAAATTTGATCAGGTAAAGAGTATCCTAGATGTAACATTGTGACTCTGACTGTGACACTGATATATGAGTCACTAGGAAACATGTCTTTGGGGAATCCAATAAATAACTGGGGAACACTTATAGGAGAGCTCGGTTCTTGAATATGTATGGAACACAGAGTTATTCTAGTAGGAACATAAATGTAAAAGTAACACTGATAAGACCAGGTGACATTTGGGTTTGGTAGGTTGTTTGTTTTGTTTGTTTACCTATCAATAAGAAATTATTAAGACTGTGATATAGAGAACATACTAAGACTACCACTGTCCCTAAAAATACCGTAATACTTTCCACTTAGCACTACTCTCCGTATTCTTCAATTAAAATTTCTAAGTCTCAAAATTATTCACTTGGTTATAAAAGTCAGTGTCTTTGCCTCTAAAGAAGCACTGTTAAATATACTTGCTTAAAAATTCATTGGGTATATTGGAACGTATTCTTAAATTTACCAAATTATTTCCACTTTCATTTCCATTGCCATATTTCAGGCACTATTAATGCATGACAAGTTTAGTGTGATAACTTCCTAACCAGTGTCCGTGCTTCCTCTCTTTCATTCCACTATGTCCCTTCTCTGCTGCCAAAGTTTTATCATTAAAGCCAAGTTTAATTAATTAACTCCATCTCTCAAATTTTCTCAGTTGTTCTCATTGTGGTTAGAAGCATCTCAAATTCTCATTCTAGCAACTGAGGCCCTTTGTAATCTGAATTCAATTCATTTTCTCAACCTTATTCTTCTTAATATCACCATTCAATTTATGACCTCAAATCACTCACCATTCACCATTACTCGGACTTCCTATTTACTTTCAGTGCCCATTGAAATCTTCCTTGGAGTGCTATGGTTTGAATGTATTCCCTTCAAAATTTGCTTGTTGGAAACTTAATCCCCAATGCAACAGTGTTGGGGCCTTCTGGGAGGTGTTTACATCATGAGGGCTCCACCATAATCAATGGATTAATGCCAATATAAAAAGTGCTTGCAGGAGTGGGTTCACACTCTTTTGCCCTTCCATTTTCTGCCATGTGAGGACACAGTAAGAAGGTCCACACCAGATGCCAGAGCCTTCATGTTGGACTTCCTTCAAGGATTCCAAATAAGGAATTTAAATGTGATAAAATCATTTTCCCTCTCAAACCAGCAAAACTACCTCCCTCCCAACCCCAACTGCACACAGACTCAAGTTTCTATTTGCATTTTGTGGTTTGAGAATCATTTTCACTAGGAAAACTGTTTTCAAGAAGTGTAAGAAAATAGAGATATTGGAGAACATATGTTTATGCCTTTCCCTACTCTACTTGGATTAGATTTAATCCTGTATGTTTGGAAGGGTACGAACCAGAAGCTGAAAAACATTTTTATTCTGAGTTATTGAGAATTTGGCCCAAGGCAGATTTTTTTTTTTTAGAATGCCCATGACAAAACTTTGGAAGCACAAGTATACAAGAATCCTGATTTGGTCACTGTTCTTTTCTCTTTCCACAAAGTAAAAACTTTTACTCTCTTAGAAGTATTGGAACATTAGCTTCTGTTCTATTTTTCACCTCCTCTTCTCACTCCTTCCCCAAAAAGAAGAGGTGGAATCTAACTGGGGGCTTTCAGGAAGAGACAAATATGCATTACTTACCTTTTCCCAAGCTATTTCGAGCCAGCATGTTCACGTGACAGTTTCAGTTTCCTCTTCTATTTTCTGTGTCATAAGAAAATGTTGGCTAGAGCCAATAGTCTGTCTTTTAGTTTGTAATCTGGGGATCACCTTCATATCCCTGCCTTTGGTGTCCGTGTGTGAGGTTGCAGTTCCTCTGGCAACTGTTAAATACCTGGTTTGAAGTTCTTCTCTCAGCAAATGTGGATCACAAGATCAAGAGATAGGGGAAGTATTTGAAACCAACTGCCTTCACCGTCCCAAACTGTGTTCTTTAATCCAGCTGTGCCAACAATAAAGTTAATTTTGATACTTAGATAGTTATAGTTCAGATTACACAGAGATCTGAAAAAGAATGAACATTACACTTATTTTCTATGTTCTTTCATTTACCTTCTAACTCCATTTTCTTTTGATACCTAAGTCTGTGAACATTTTCCAAAGTGGAAAAAGTAAATTTAGTAAAATCCTCTTTATCTAAGTTCACTGTCCCGGTACCAGAATCTTTGCCAGAATGTTTGTTTTATTGCTGGAGAGTACTAAAATGGTATTGTTTTTGAGTGATTTCATGATACCCCTAAATCGTGAATATGAATTCTGAAATTGTAAAATGACCGGTGATACCAGGTATACTAATATATTTGTAAATGTTTAATTATAAACTATGGTTAGCTTTTACTAAACTAGATGGACATTGATTAGAATCTATATATATATGCATTTTCAACTTCAATAATTACAAACATGGCTAATTATTTTTCAGATATATCTTTTTCCACTCTTTTTCTATTATTTTAATGCAAATCCCAGAGAGCATATAATTTTAGCCATTAACAAATGAGTGTGTTTCTTTAAAGCATAAGTATTGTTTAAAAATTACCATAGTATCATTCCTGTACCTCAAAGGAACAATTTTTTAATATGGTTAGTTAGTTATTCAGTGTTGAAATTTTCAATTTTTTCACAAATATTCATTTTCCTGCTTTATTTACTTGATATCCAAAATAAGACCACATATTTTTCTTCATTGATAGGTTCCTTATGTTCCATTAGTATATAGTTTCTCCCTCAAAGTTCTTTTTTTTTTTCCCCTCTGCTAGGCCTTTTATATCTGAGGAGAGTCCCATAGTCTGGATTTTGCTGATTATATTCCCCATGGTAACTTTTCATATGCTTCTTTACCCTGTTTTCCCATAAATCAGTAGTTAGATTTAATACTATCTCCAATATGGTAACCACTAGATACATGTGGTTATTTAAATTAAAATTAATTAAGGGCCGGCCCGGTGGCGCACTGGAGAGTGTGCCGCTTGGGAGTGCAGCGGCGCTCCCGCTGAGGGTTTGGATCCCATGTGGAGACTGGTTCCCGCTCACTGGCTGAGCGCGGTGCGGGCGCAACACTGAGGGTTGTGATCCCATTGCCGGTCCCCAGTACGGGCGCAACACCGAGGGTTGTGATCCCGTTACTGGTCAGTAAAAAAAGATAAAAAGGAAAAAAAAATTAATTAAAACATTGTCATCATAACACATAGTTCTAGTGCAGAGTGCAGATCTAGAGGATTTATCAGATTCAGGTTTGATTTTTTGGCAGTAGTTCTGCAGAGGTGATGCCATATTCTTTCACCAGGAGCAAGGTAATGTCTTGTCCTTTGTGATGTAAACAGCCATTGATGATCAATGTCTATTTGCATCATCCATTGGGGTTGAAAAGTGATCATTTTCTACTTCTATACTTTATGAGCTGGAATTCTAATATAAAAAGAAACTTTCTCATATCTATTCTACTATCAGTGTATAGTTCATATAGGAAAAGCAGAGTAAATGCTTGATTCTTTTCCTTTATTTGGCAGTTTTCAAAATAAAGAAAACTTTGGTATTAACTAGCATACTCTAACTAAAAATGTTTGAAGTGATTTAATCCACTGGATTTTTTTAATCCATATTGATGCTCCAAATGTCCACTTTGGCAAGTGGAGGCTCTTTAAGTTGGCATCTGAGATTTATGAGCATTTTTTGGGGGGGTTGCATGTTCTTAATAATAGTTCTTCATATCTTCTTATTTTCTGTTGTGACAGAACGTTTCAGCTCATAATTTACATTTTCAGCCCTAGACATAGAACCATCTATTTCTCCAAGGAGCTCTGGTTATCTTAATCCAGAAATAGTACTTTAAGACTATAATCTTAGTACTGTGCCTTCTTTGCTCCTGGAATTGACATTGTTTCAAGGCCCTTCTAGTGGACAGACCAAAGATTTTTTTTAAAAAAAATAAGTATGTTGTGTGCTCTTAAAGATAAAATGCATTCTTCCATTTTCAATGGAATGCAGGTCTACAAAGATTTTATTTAACATATACTACCTTATAGCTTTATTTCCTTTTCCCAAGCCGACAAAACCAGTTGTCAACGACAATGAAAATGATAGATACAATTCCTCTTTTCTTTTGTCCTATAATGCAACAAAACAACTTCAAAAATCTATTATCAAGATTACAGTCAACAATGTTATTACAGAAAATGTTTTAAGGTTTTGTTTTTTGCATTTCTTCTTGTACTCAGAGTGTATAATTCAAAGACTGTTACAGTCAAATTACTGTGTTTTTAGGTCACTTGGAATGCTTTTTCTGTGTGTGATGATTCCATCATAATATACTATTACATGTATATACACATGAATTTTGGTAAAACTTTAGGAAACTTCTCTTGAAAAGCTGGGACGTTAGAGCCAAGTTTTGAAGTACCTTACATGGCATGCTTAGGTAGGTTCCTCTTCTGTTTGCAAGTAAAATAATATCCATTTTTAACTGGCTTAAGCAAAAAGGAATCTTCTAACTACTGTAGCTAAAAAGTCCAGGAGTACCCACCCCACGTCCAAGTCACTTGTCTGTCTTGCTCTTTCCTTCGCACTGTTCTTTTTCATGTTTCAAGGTTCATTTTTAAGCTTGCTTCCTGCGGTGATCCCCAGAACGTTCAGAACTCTATCTTCAGCATTCTGAAATCAGAAGAAAATAAGCTTCTTTCTTTCTAACAATTCCACAAATATCTGCAGCCAGAATTTCATTGGCTCATACTGTGTAACATGCCCATCCCTAAAATAATCAAATTTGACAGGGAGATAAAATGTACCAATTGGCCTATGCTGGGCATGTACACACATTGACTAAGAGGGGTGGGGAGGTTCTTCAATGGAAATTTCCTGTACTCTTATCAGAAGATGGCAAATTAATGATTGGTGGGCAAAAACAGTAAATGCCAGGGTCATTTATAAAAAAGATAATTTGATAATTAAAATAAATTTATGATGTTGAGGACTTCATCATCAGATCACACTGGTTTATGGTAATGATTGACACTATAATTGGAATTCCTCCGAGCTTTAGAACTTGAATGAATGATGGAAATCACTTTGTCCAAGCTCTTCATTTGCAGAGAATGAAAGAAAATCTCAGAAATTTACTATCCAAGATCCAGGAGGACTTCAATACATGGGAGTATGGATAGGAGAAAATACATTCTTGGGCTCTGAGCAGACACGCTTGCCTTAGGAACATCCCAGAAAATCACACTTTCACCTTGAAACTTTTTCTAATAAAACTCTTAACTATTTTTGGACATGATCTGAAGTACCCCCTTCACTCACTGCCCCCTGCTCTGGCACACACCCAATCCACCCTCTATGCTTACTGACAGTACAAGCCTGTCAATATGGCGATCCTGGCTGCTCCTCCTGTGTCTACAGATAATAACACTGAAAGTAAACATTTATCCTATGACCATTCAACAGGCCAGGGAGAAAATATTTTTGGACAGAGAATTTTTCAACTAAGAGACACATCTATGTCTCACCCAGGTACATAGATTTGGATGTTCATGGAGATTTGGGGCTGGCAAATATGTTGAATCACGGACAGAGGAGCAATATGAAAAAAAGAAAAACAAGCCAAAACTATGGAGAGAGTAAAAAGATCAGTGGTTGCCAGAGGTTTGAGAGGAGAGAGAGATGAATAGGTGAGGCACAGAGGATTTTTAGGGCAGTGAAACTACCCTGAATGATACTATAATAATGAATACATGTCACTACGCATTTGTCAAAATCCATAAAATGTACAACACCAAGAATAAACCTTGATGTAAATTGTGGACTTTGGGTGATAATAATGCATCAGTGTAGGTTCATCAATTTTAACAAATGTACTGCTGTAGTGGGGAATATTGATTCCGGGGGAGGCTGTGTGTCGGGGGAGGCGGGGGTAGGAGATAGATGGGAACTCTATTTTCTTTACAGTTTTGCTGCCAACCTAAAAGTGCTCTTAAAAAGAAAGTCTATTTAAAAGGGAAAGAAAAAAAAGAAAAGGCAAAGAGAAGGAGAGGATAGTGACTACTGTTCCTTGAGTACTTACTACTTGCTAGCAGGCACTTCACGTTCTTTGCAAAAAGATAACTAATATAATTTGGAATACAAACCCATGAGGTCATTGCTAATTTAGAGATGATGGAACCGTGGCAAAAATTGGTTAAGTAACTTTCTGAAGATTATATAAGTAGAAAATGTCTGAGCAGGAGTTTAAACTCCAGCAGTCTGGTTGTAGATTCCTTGCTCTTCACCACCAGATACTGTCTGGGGTTTGTTGAAGGAGGGAGAACATGCAACCCTTTAGAGAAAGAGAACCTGCGTTGAGTTCTTAGCAGCTTTTATTCCATATCCCATAAAGTCTAGCTAAATTTAGTTTCTGGGACTATGAGATTCCTTTACATGAGCTAACTACTTCCCTACAACCAAACAATCTTAGCCCGAGACGACTTAACAGAATTAGTTTTATTGTGATTGAAAGAGGTTTATAGTATCTTCATCGTGATATAGCTAGAACACAGCTAGTATAATTGCACTCCCAACGGACTTATGTTAAAAAAAAATACCGAGATCCTTTTTCTTTCTTTTTTTTTTTCTTTGTCTTTTTTGTGACCGGTAAGGGGATCGCAACCCTTGGCTTGGTGTCGCCCGCACCATGCTCAGCCAGTGAGCGAACTGGCCATCCCTATATAGGATCTGAACCCGCGGCAGGAGCGCCACTGCGCTCCCAGCGCCGCACTCTCTCGAGTAAGCCACAGGGTCGGCCCCGGAGATCCTTTTTCTGTGTGAAGATTAAAATATGTATATCTGGTTTTGATTTTTAAAAATATTATGAAGTTTGTAGACATAATCTTGACAATTTTTCTATATAGAGGAAGATGCACAAAGAACCATGTTGTAGTGAATACATGTTTTCAGACTACATGCAAATTTTCTCTTTTAAAGGGCAGTTCATTAGATATCTGGGGTAAACATTTACAATGCANGGGAGAACATGCAACCCTTTAGAGAAAGAGAACCTGCGTTGAGTTCTTAGCAGCTTTTATTCCATATCCCATAAAGTCTAGCTAAATTTAGTTTCTGGGACTATGAGATTCCTTTACATGAGCTAACTACTTCCCTACAACCAAACAATCTTAGCCCGAGACGACTTAACAGAATTAGTTTTATTGTGATTGAAAGAGGTTTATAGTATCTTCATCGTGATATAGCTAGAACACAGCTAGTATAATTGCACTCCCAACGGACTTATGTTAAAAAAAAATACCGAGATCCTTTTTCTTTCTTTTTTTTTTTCTTTGTCTTTTTTGTGACCGGTAAGGGGATCGCAACCCTTGGCTTGGTGTCGCCCGCACCATGCTCAGCCAGTGAGCGCACTGGCCATCCCTATATAGGATCTGAACCCGCGGCAGGAGCGCCACTGCGCTCCCAGCGCCGCACTCTCTCGAGTAAGCCACAGGGTCGGCCCCGGAGATCCTTTTTCTGTGTGAAGATTAAAATATGTATATCTGGTTTTGATTTTTAAAAATATTATGAAGTTTGTAGACATAATCTTGACAATTTTTCTATATAGAGGAAGATGCACAAAGAACCATGTTGTAGTGAATACATGTTTTCAGACTACATGCAAATTTTCTCTTTTAAAGGGCAGTTCATTAGATATCTGGGGTAAACATTTACAATGCAGTGATGTTGCCTAATATAGTATAGAGCAGTATACATTTACTTTGAAAATGGATAAAAGTATATATATCAATGACCAAGATAAATTTATTGAATTGTACACCATGCATTGACAGTTTTAAAATTAAGGAGTTTGGGGGTGTTTTTGTTTTTGTTTTTCAGTAGAATATACTACCAAAGCAAGTAACACCAAAGAGTAAAGAATTAATAAACTTCATGTTAAAAAAAGTAGCTTCCTGAATAAAATATAAAACACTTCACTCTTGTAATATAACAGCTATATTCACTTGTTTTATAGGTTCTTTTATATTAAGGTGGAGGCAGCAGAAACTTTGAAGAAGGA
>NW_007730735.1:181534-182927 GCF_000696425.1 Galeopterus variegatus | reverse complement strand
AGGGATTAGGGACGAGGGAATGGATAGGAATGACGGTGGAGTTGATTAAACGGAGGTCTTGAACCAAGCAATAGGAGCAATTTGGCTTTTTTACCGCCAGTATGGGAGTATTGAAAGGTGATTGAGTGTGGCGGAGGTATCCCTTCCTGAGAAGGTCCTCGATAATGGGTTGGAGTCCGTGAAGTGCTGTGGTGCTGAGGGGGTACTGAGACTGACTTATATATTTGGAGGGATCTTTTAGCCGTATTGATTTGGAGGGATCTTTTAGCTGAATTGTTATGGGAACACAGTGGGCAAAAGAAGGGTTGGTGATATCCCAAATGATGTTGTTGACGGGATGAATTAAGGAGGGTTAAGGTGTGTCTTTGTCGTCCTTAGAAATGAGGGCTAAAAGGAATGAGGCTACAGAGGAGGAGGAGGGGGATACAGAGATGGAAACATGTAATTGGGCGAGAATATCTCTTCCCAATAGAGGGACGGGACATTGGGGCATGACTAAGAAGGAATGAGAGAAAGAGGATGGGACGCCCTCAATGTGACAGGTTAGTGGAGGTGTTTTGTGGGGAAAAATTTGTTTTCCTCCTACCCCGACTACAGGAGAACTACTGGGTGTAGTTGGTCCCTAAAATTCCTTTAAGACCGAAAATGTGGCCCCCGTGTCTAAGAGGAAGGAAATAGGACGACCATCTACAATAATAGTTACCCTGGGTTTGCTTTTTGTGATGGTAATGGTCGGGAAGGACCCAGGGCCCCTTCAATCTTCCTCGGCCAGTCCCACCAAAGGTGTCTGAGATGCTCGGGACGGCTGGGGCTTGGTTGGCCAATCTCCCCTTCGGGTGAATGGGCAATCGGAGCCCCGATGTCCCCTTCTTTGACACTTGGGGCATGGAGTGGTNGTTCATTTTGGCAGGGATTTTCACTCGGATCTTGGACCTCTGATTCAAGTCCCGTAGGGTGTGTGTGTTCTGCACCTCGGTATCGGGGCGTTTTCACACTCTGTGTGCACTAGATGGGGCTATTGAGCCTTGCAAAGGGATCCCACAGGGTGTGTAATTGTTCTTTCTTTCATTATTTATTTCTGAGACTCCGCCTCCTTTTGCCGGGCCCCTCCCCACTCTGTGTGCTCAGGACAGGGCTGAGGCGTGTCTTCTACAAACCTTGTCTTTCAGTTGAGTCATCAAAGTTGTGCCCTGCCCTGCCCTGCCCAGCAGGTGTCCAGTCTCTCCCACTGCCGGGAGTGAACTCCTTGGTGGAGTGACCCTCAGCACACAATTCCTCTTTGACTCCCCCAGCACGGGTCGGCCCTTCGGGAGAGCTCACTAGTAGCTTCAATGTAGCTCGAGAGCTCTCCGGCCTCCCCTCTCCCCACCAGAAATAAGTTAGGGGTTCTTCC
>NW_007730735.1:179462-180779 GCF_000696425.1 Galeopterus variegatus | reverse complement strand
GCAGAATTCGTTATGGCATTGCCTTTGGTATTGAGTAATCCTCTTTCTTTCCAAATTGCTGCATGGGATATAAGTATATGGAAAACATATTTTGAGTCTGTGTATAGGTTAAGTGATTTACCTTCTGCAAGTATACAAGCCCGAGTGGCTGCAATAAGTTCAGCCTGCTGATTAGTGGTACCAGGCGGTAATGGCTGAGCCTCTATGATTGAGTCTAGAGAGACCACAGCATAGCCTGCATAATGTTCGTAGTCAATTCTGAATGAGGATCCATCAGTGAACCATGTGAAGTCGGCCTCGGGTAGGGGGCCCTCGGAGATAGAGGAGTGACAAGGAATAAAATTTTGGAGGGCTTCTAAGCAGTTATGGATTGGGGTGTTGGGTGGATAGGGTATGGGGAGAAGGGCAGCAGGGTTTAGGGGTGAGAACAGGAGAAAGGAAATTTCAGGATTTTCTAGGAAAGAGGAGAGTAAGCCTAAGACTCTGGATGGGGGAAGGGAGTGTAGAGCCTTGTAGGTGAGGAGGTCTTTTAAATGGTGAGGCGAGAGTATGGTTAAGAGCGCACTGAATGTTAACTTATGAGCCTCTTTTTGTAGTAGACGTCCAGCGGTCAGAGCACAAAGGCAGGGAGCCCAGCCCTGGACAGTAGTATCCAGCTGTTTGGATAGGTATGCTACTGGGGCGAAGGAGCGGCCACATGTCTGTCCCAACACACCCAGGGCTTGTCCATCCTTTTCATGTACGTAAAGGGAGAAGGGCTTAGTGAGGTCAGGCAGGTGTAGGGTGGGGGCTACAGCTAGGACCTGACGGAGTTTTGGGAATGGCTTATCTGGTGAAGATGACAGGGGTTCATTTTCGTCTCCCTTTGTCAGGTTATGCAGTGGGCGGGCCAGCAGAGAGTAATTTAGGATCCACGCTCTAAAGTATCCTGCTAAGCCCCAAAAGGATAAAATTTCTGCTTTGGTTTTTGGAGTGAGCAGAGACTCTAAAAGTTGTACCCTGTTAAGGGTGATGGCCTTTCGAGAAGGATATAATGCAAATCCCAGATAAGTAACTTCAGTGAGGGATATTTGAGCTTTAGAAGGCGAAATGCAATATCCTTTGTCTGCCAGGAAATTAAGAAGGGATGCAGTGTCTGCCTGTGATTGTGCCCAAGAGGGACTACAGAGCAAAAGGTCATCTACGTATTGTAGGAGAGTCCCATTGTGGATGGGAGGAGTGAAAATGTTTGAGGTCTTGGGCTAGCACTTGGCCGAAGAGGTGGGGCTGTCCAGGAATCCCTGGGGTTAAACAGTCAAAGTAAGCTGCTCTGGATGG
>NW_007730735.1:178091-179452 GCF_000696425.1 Galeopterus variegatus | reverse complement strand
TTTTATTATTTGGGCCAACATTTGAAAATTGGCCAGGTCAGCCTTTTGTTTTCATCGTTCTTTTTCCTCCTCTCTATTATGGAAGACTTTAAAGGCCACTGATAAAATCTCAGTCTGTGGGGTAGCGGGACCCTGTTCTAGTTTTTTTAACTTAGCCCTAATGTCAGGGTAGGATTAGGCCAAAAAATATGTCATGAGGACATGGCATCCGTCCTCTGAGGAGGGATCCAGGTTGGTGTATTGCTGGAGAACTCGGATGGAGTTTCCTCCTTTTTTTTGGAGAATTTCTTGGACCTTTTGGAAATTAACAACTTTGTGGGCAGCTTTTTTAAGACCTGCTATTAGGCAGGAGGCAAATTGGTCTCGTGCCTGAATACCCTGGATTCTGTTATAATCCCAATGTGGATCCTGCTCAGGAACTGCATGTGGGCCGGTTGGGAAGGCGGGATTAATGCAATGGTTTTCATCTGCATGAGCTTGGGCCGCGTCCCAGACGCCGCGGTGCTCTTCAGGAAGGAGGGTGTTAGCCAGTAGCATGTAAATGTCATGGTGGGTGAGACTGTAGGCCTGGAGAACCCATTGGAGTACCCTAACAACCCCTTCAGCACCAGCTACTTCACAGAGAGGAGCCACAGTGGAGAATGGGGGGTGTCCCTGAGAACGAGTAAGGGGGGGCTAGAAGGGGGAGGAAGAGCGGAAGGGTTAGGTGTGGCAGAAGATGGTGGTGGAGCCGGTGAGGCAGAAAATGGCGGGGCAGAAGAAGATGGCAGTGGAGTGGGTTGCGGGGATTCGGGGGCAGACGGAACTACAGGAGGAGGGGGTCTGTATGGAGGAGGTTCGTCTGCAGGGTCAAAACCATCAGAAGTAGGGAATGAGGGAGGCTGCGAGGACAGAGGGGGTTTGGAAGCAAGGAGAACTTGGGAGGGAAAACAGGTAAGACAGAGGGAGGGATTTGGGGCAAGTAGGAGGAAAGCTTCAACATAGGGAATCTCCTTCCATTTTCTCTGGCGCTGGCAGAGGTTAAGCAAATCTCAGAAAATATCAGGGTCTAGTGTGCCTTCTGGTGGCCATTTGTTTTGATTATCTAATTGGTATTGGGGCCACTCTTGTGTGCAGAGCTTTATAAGAAGCTTAGGCTTGATATCGGGTTCTAAAGACAAAGTGTTGAGGTTTTTTATAAGACATTGAAGGGGGGAGCCCACTAAAGGTGATGAGGGGGAAGCTCCCATGTTCAGACAGGAAGGAGAGAGGAAGGTAGGGAGGTGGAGAAGAGAGAATCCTTCGGCCGGCGGGAGGGAAAGACACAAATATAGAGGGCATCCCCACTACATGCGCCAGTCCTGGAGGTCCAGAGATGAACC